>NC_066841.1:22875804-22988304 GCF_001640805.2 Lates calcarifer
AATCAAAGTTATTAGACTTTCTAAAATCATTTTTACTCATTCAAGTTAAACAAAACACTTTTTAAAAGGATACAGGGAGATCTACCATTACAGAGGATAAACATGCACTGTAGGCACAAAATCTTTTTCACATCATGAGTGTAATCAAATAAAAAAGAGCAGTTTTGCTTGACAACTTTGCCTTTGTTCATGTATGATAAAGAATTATAAGTTGTGACACTTAAATTGCAACATCTTCTTGTTTGTTAAACACTGTGATCAGAAAAGTAACTTATACTAAAAAAAACTACAGACAGTTCTTATATTGTAAAGAAACTAGGGCTGGGTATCAAACTTCAGTACTCTTACTGCTGCCGAATGAAATCAGAAATAAGAGGTACCAAAAGTGGAGGTATGTTGTGTACACTCTATTTGTCAAGAGGATTTTAATAAAAAAAAAAAAAAAAAGGAAACACAATTTCCCATGAACTGAATATTATTTTAATGAGACCTGTGCTTTTTTCCAATGCCAGAAATCATTCAACTTTATTTTGATCATGAAGGTTTCTACTTCTAATATCAAGGTAACTGATACTCAAGATAGACAATAAACACTTCCTCAGAAAGGTTGATGATAGAATGATTGCTTAGGGCTGAAGATGTAAGTGTGTAACAGAATTAATCCAGAATTCAAAGAACCCTAGTTCTGTATGTCACTCTTATTTGATGTTGTCATTTGAGAAGTGACCAAGAGTTGTTGGGTTCCTCTGTTGGTGTAGACGGTCTTCGTGACAAAAATGGATGTTTGTGGGACGGCCTCTGAGCTAACCCTGGAGATTTTAAAGCATATTTTAAAATGCTGACGAGAGGTGTTTAAGCTAAAACGGGCTGCTACAAAATTGTCCAGGGTCATAGTTATTCAAAGTAAGGTAAAAAAAAGGTAGTTTTGTCATCCTGTAAAATTCTTACATGTTAAGTCATCACTAATAAGGGAAAATGATACCCAGCCCTACAACAGCAGATATTACATTAGTTATGGTTGACAAAATCATAAGAATAGTGGTATGAGTGGCCCAGTAGTGACATCCATCCTGGTTTAGGAAATTTTAAACACTAAACTGGTCCTATATCTAACCCAAGCTGCTGGCTCCTGTAGACAGTAAAGAAGTGATTTACAGAATATCTGTGGCAAACAGGAAGCACACTGAAAGTCCCAAACACAAAGTGCACTTACAGTCACACCAGTATATCACAGTAACATCTAGAGAACAGTAAAATCCCCACAAAGAAAACCAGTACAAACTTGAAAAAAAATTTCCCATGAAGTTTCCTTTTGTATTCCCAACACATGAAATGTGATGATTTGCCCTCCTGGTGTCTTGATTCAGAACAGCGCAGCAGGTATGTCATGAACAAGGCTAATATGACATCTGCTTTCAGACTCTTTCCTTTTGTTCCTTTTATGTTGTTTGAGCAAGTTCTTCAGAAGGGGTGTGGTTATTTGTATTACAGGGGAGCACTTCATTATTCTTTTGAGAAACATGTATTTTAAAATCATATGAGATTCTCAATTTCAATTTCCTTGAGCAAAATAGATCCAATGGGCGTCCTATTTTAAAAGCCATGTCATCAATGTACATAGTGGTTTCAGCCACATGCAGAGTCCCTCAGTTTTCTGCTTGTCTTTCAGTGTTTTCATTTCAGTTTCCTTTTAATTTCCAGAGTACAACTAACACAGAAAGACCATATTGTCTCCCAGAAGTTAGGAAATTCATCTTTTGTTGTTATTTTTTCCTCTTTCTTCTTAGTACAGTTGTTTTGGAGAGGTGGGGTATCACTGTTTGCTGTGGGAAGGTCAGTAGTTGTGTACAGGTCTCTCCTGCTGGTGTCTGGAGTTGAGTGTTGATGGAGTGGGGTTGGAAGGATTCCTCAGGCCTCAGAGCTCAGAGAGGTCCGTGTTGGACTGGGAGGAAGGCGAGCTGCTGCACTGTGCTCTGTGCGGAAACTGTAATCATACTGACAGACGGAGAATCAACCGTTATTTGTAACATGAACTGACAGAAATAATGTCATTCTACACTGAATCAAACTTTGATTAAGCCATCTGCTCTGTGTCATCTGTGATTCACAGTGAAATCAAACTAAGGACCACACTGGCCTCTGGTGGACACAGTGCGTAATCACAAGAACATTTCTACATGGTTGGGACCAATAACTGTATAAAAAGATGGATGATATGACAGCTCCCCAAAAATGGAGCTGAAGCATCTGATGATTCAAGACAACACCAGAGCACACATCATATGTTTTTGGAAATATTAATCATTTTAAGAGCCACTATTTTCTAAGAATTCTTCACATCCAACCAATGTGACAAGAGGCTGAAGTCTGAGGGTGCCATATCTGGTGAATAGGGCAGGTTTTGGACAAGTTCAAATCCACATTTGGTGGATGACAACCATTATAAGTCTTAGGCATGGCACCCAACCATTTTGAATGCAAAAAAACTGGAGAGGAAGGATACCGTATTAACTGTAATATAAGACACTATTTATTTTCCATGAACCTTAGGTTTAAAGATGGGGGTTGTCATATAAGACTATACAACTCTTACAGTGACTCAGCTGACTGGTGGCCACTGGGAAAGTGAGTTGTCAACAGACGTCCAAACTGTTACGTTATCAGGTAGTTATGAGAAGATAACAAAGCTGCAGATCAAATCTGTTCACTTTAAGTCTCGATTTTCCAGTGGTGGAAGGTATAAAATGTGATCACTCACGAAAGTGTGAAGGATTACTTGAGGACATAGCTCTCACTTCATCATGTGTTTCATTTTTGAGTATGAAACAACAACTTGTGTTGTGCATTGTAAAGATAATGGTCCAAAATGATGTGAAAATGTATATTTCCCAATGCAACGCTTCTCTCTCTCTCTCTCACTGCTGCATGTCATTAACTCTCTCTCCCCTGTAGTTTTGTGCTTCTCCTCTTTGTCTGCATTCTGCAAGTATTTCTGACTCCAGAGCTGCAGGATCCAGATCTACCACTACTACTCAACTATTAACATCATCATTATTATTATCATTAATATTAGGGTTCTAACCCCAAAGGAGTAGAATCCTTTTGAAATTCACCCAGTTAATTATTTTTGTCTTCTGCCATCATTCAAATTGCCATGAGCTGGAATGTGCTACAAGCATGAAACTTAATAACTTAAGTTAATTAATAACTGTAAATGATGTGCATGTGCTTTCCAAGAAATATAAGCACGGTTGGCTACATGTTGGTGCTGTAATTAAGGCCCAAAAATTTTATTTTGGCCATGCCCCTCACACCTTACGTCCAACTGACTTGAAATTTGACACACAAGTCCAGCTCAAGGTGCTCCACAAAAAAGCCTCATGGACCATAAAATGTCCGCCATGATGGATTTTTTGCCAATCTGCATAATTTGAAATCCAATAAAAAAAATTTTAATTTTGAATTTATCTACACAAAATTTGATATATGGCCTTCAGTCTATCAGTCAAAAAACATGGTGGTAAAGGAATGGTGTGTACAGATTTTCCTAGTCTCTCTCCTCTCAGCTCAACTGGCTGAGGCAAACAGATGCCCACCCTGAGTCCAGGTTTGTCAGAGGTTTCTTACTGTTAAAAGGGAGTACCTGAACAATTTATTGAAATTTCAACTGCAATTTGAACTAATGCCATTTGCAAACCGCAAAGACTGCAATTATTTTTACAACAAAGAGTCAGTGGACGCATTACGCGTTACACTTTATTTTAGCTGCCTCGCAGTTCACACACAGAGCACTGCAGGAGCAACAGAGCGACAGACTGTAAACTTTACAACCACATCTGGTCTTGAAATGACCAAACAACCAAACTAACTGTGGAGTTAGATACTTGATGAAAATGGAGAGCAGAGCAACAGCACAATGCAGACAGTGTGAGTCGCTCTGGTGTCACGTTCTACCTGCACGCCTGTCCTGAGAACAGACACAGCTAAAGCTGAAATTACCAGTGTTGTGGCGAGTTAAAAGTGGCTGACAGTGTCAAAACTGAAAAACTAAATCTAAAACTGAATGTTGTAGCTGATAGACAAGATGGATAAACATTCTGTATTAAAGCAACATTATGGAATAATTTTACCTTACCTGCTCTGTGTAATTTGGGTTGAGCAGGAACAATCTCTCACAGGAAGTGCATACCTGAGTGATAGCCAATGGTTTAAAGCCCATTGGCTGTGTTTCAGTTCAATGAGCAGGATTATGCAGTCGGAGCTCAGGTCAAGCAATTGTTAGGCTTTGTTCTCTGTACATGAGCTGTTAGCTTGCAGAGGGTTTACTGCTTCCAGTGCCCTTAAATGCTTAGACTTGGAGCCCAACTGAATTTAATCCGTAAGTGTCCTGTGCCCAATTGCTGCTTGTAATTCTAGTTGCCGATGTTGTTCAGCAAAAGTACCGTTGTGTTAGTTTAAACTGGGATCTCCATGAATATTAGCAGGACTATAACTCTAACTTGACTACATCTGTCTACTCACCTCTTTCTCAATCTCAGCCAGTGACTTGATAGTGATGCCCATCAGATCCACCTGTTGTAGCTAAACATAGAGAGCAGTGATGGTTACTTAGTTGCCCATATAAAACCTGTTGAAAAATATCAGGCAAACCCACCACCAAAAAAATTAACACTCAACTCAGATAAGTAAAGGTAACTTACATCTGACGAGGCACAGGCAAACTTCTCAGAGATCATGAAGGGCACTCCATCCATTGCTGAAAAAGTCAGTTCAAATAAGTGCTACATAAATGAGTCTTTTGTGGCAGAACCAAAGGATTATAAGGATAAAAAAATGAACCAATCACAATGAAGAATGACAACAACTGCTAAACAAATGACAAAAATAAGTAAGTTTTACTGCCTTACATCAACACTACATGCCTGAAGTCAGTTTTTCCCCAAATGGAATCAGATCTTTATTCAGTAACCTTAACTCCAAAAACTAAATCCTAACCCCTAACAGCCCTGTGAAGACATGAACATTGACCATAATGACCTCACTTTACAAAAATATGCTCACTGTAAAACTCAATTTAGTTCTCTGAAAGACAGGAGACCAAGAACACGGAGCCAGAGGTAACCACTTGTGAGAAACTGAGACATTCTGTTGAACTTTTAAACAAAAGCCTGGTTAGTTCCACTGAGCCGCGCTTATTAAGAGAGAAATGCGGCTAATGAGAAGAAGATAGCAATAAACTGTTGCTCACCTGAGATAGCATACAGGTTGGAGTTCTGGTGCTCATAGTCTGGTCTGGTAGTGTTCTTCCCTCTGAAACTGGCCGGAAGGGTCATAGAAATATGCCTTGGGACAAATAGAATAGAAAGTACACAGTTGTGAAAATCACTCTTGAGATCTAACCTAGAGGGGCACACAGAGGAATGGGCTCAAAGACAAGAAATAGCTGTGCCCTCTGGGCTGTAGTCTCTTTATGATTTCTCTGCTGCTGCCATATTCATCAATGGCTCAAAGAAATAGCTGTGCTCTGGCTGTAGTCTCTTTATGATTTCTCTGCTGCTGCCATATTTATTATTTATGTTAATGCCACACACAGTCCAGTATACTCTGCATATTTATCTTAAATCACCCTCAATCCAATTCTATTTATATTCTTTCCTATTTTATTTACATCTTCTGCCTGTATTTGCTGCTGGAAACGTAATTTCCCCGAGGGAGTCATCCCAAAGGGATCAATAAAGTCCGTCTAAGTCTAAGTCTAAGTCTAAAAGACAAACGGCTTAAAAAAAAAAAAACACTATTTGTAAATTTTCTCTGGTGCCGAATGTAGTTTATGCCGGTAGTGGGTGGTGATGATGGTTGCTGGCCAAGAACTTCAGCCACTGTTGCATTCATAATACAACAGGTTATAGTATGCCCTCTAACTGGCACTATTTCTTCAGGGCAGACCAGACACCACAGAGAGTTGCTATTGGAAAGGCTGGGCTGGGGCTATCTGGTTAGCATGCAAACGTCAGTAACAGAAAAGTGATAGCACTAGAAGTAAAATATTGTTATTGTTACTGTTGGTGAGTAAAGGAATGAAGCCTGATGCTGAACTCACAATGTTTCCTCTAGACTGGTAACTGAACAGCTATTAATGCTAATGTTATCGATGCAGCAATAGTTACTTACAAATAGCTCTGTTAAATAATCAGTTATTAACTATAGATTTCCTCTCATGTTAGATGATAAAGTATATTACCTCACTGTATTACATGTAAAGTATCTGTCACTAAATGAGCTGTTAAATGGATTCATGTCATGTGATCTGAGGGCAAGTATTAACCAGGTGTCATAGTGAATGGTGTATGTGGGCCTGGTCTATTTATCATTATCTGCCATTTTATGCCCTTATTTAGTTTACTGTGAGTTAGGACTACCTAGAGACATGAATGTCCTTATAATGACACCACCATGACAGTTTGTTTTGCTAATTTGCATAATAAAACATCAAACAATATGACACTGACTTTTTGGATTGCAACTCTATCAACACCTGTTGTACACAGTTCTAGTTCCGCTAGGTAACCTGACTTGTTTTGGCCAGGTATATGGAATAATACTGGAGCTTCTCTTTAAAAACAAAAACATGAAATTCTATTAATCTGAAAGCATCAAAACAAGATGTAAGAGTTGTGGGGGTTGGTGGGATTTCTGAATCTACCTGTGACTGAGCCAAGTGGAGTATCTATAGGCCTTCACTGAGACCATTTCTAAGTTCTAGTTGAAAAGTTCTCTGAAAAGAGAAAAGGAATTTGGCCTGTGACTTAATCAAAATCAGAATAATCAATACACAGAGGCAGTAATCAAGTAAAAACTACTATAAAATAGTGATAGTAAATACACAGTAAGTGAACAGAAAATGCACTAATGTAAATGTGCAAAAAGTATGAGGTAGAATCAAAGTATGGAAAAATGCTGCAGAAATGTAAAGGTAAACTGAATGAAAAGTGTAATACAGTAAATTAACAGTAGTTTAACAGCAGAATACTGATGAAGATGTACAGAAAGGAAAGGAGTTGTATAACTGAATGGCCACAGGAAGGAAGGACCTCCTGCAGCGTTCAGTGGAGCAATTTTGAGTCTTTGACTGAATGTGCTTCTCTGTGGAGCCAGAACAGTGACAGTAAAATTTTGACACTGAAAATAAAATTCAGCATTGGAAACACAACCTAAACTTAAAATAGAAACACTGTCAATGTTATATTTATATTGGAAAAAGTTGTATTGGCACTGAGGCATCAAAAAATTACAATTTTACCATCTTATTCTATTTTTTTTTTTCTTTTGCATTATGATGTGTTTTTCAATCACAATCTGTAGATTTTTTTCTTCATCTATGATGTCACCGGTTTTCAGTTTCCACTTTCTGTCACTGTTTTGGTGCCTCTTGAAGCAGAGGGGAGGGGCAAGGAGCTCTATGGGAATGTCTATACACACACACACACACACACACACACACACACACACACACACAATGCAACAGATTTGGTGCTGTGATGCTGTCATCACAGGTTGCTGATGAAGCCTACTTTTTAATTTGTCAGAATCTGTCACAATGACAAAAGTTGGTTCAGCCCCTTCAGATAAAATCAAATCAGTTTAAACTCCTAGACCGAACTACATTAGCAAAACTAGAGATTGATCCAACTCTAGTTCAGGACACAGTAGAGATACAACTACCAATGCTAATGTTGTGATAAAATGCACTATATTATCACAATTTAAAACTAGTATTCAAAGTGATTTGACAAAGAATCAGGTGTTCATTGGAAATTAAACTTCACAAGAGACAACGTTCTTCATTTTTTTTCTTCAGCATGGCAACTACTAGAATACTTTTTTGTCTGCCAGCTCAAAGTGCCAACTTTTCCTATTTCCTACCTGTAATCTGAATACAGACATTTCCCTTCCCCTCGAGGAAGGGATGTTCAAGGACAGTGAACATCCTCTTTCCTTGATTCAGGAGTGAGCCTGGCCATGTGTGTAAATACAGGACACATGTGAGCTACTTGCATAAGTGAAGATGAATCACTTTTGCATGTGTGCAATGTAAGCACACACATAATTAGCATGAACATACTTGGGCATAGGAGCTGCTGGGACTGGGGCTGAGCTGGAGGAGGAGTTCACATTCTGGATATTGTTGGTGGTTGGTGTGTGTGTGGAGTCCTGGGCTCGAGGCACGTTCCCCATGCGATACCAGATTCCCATGTTGTTGAGCTCTCTGTCAAACAAGTGAGTAAGCATTAATAAGCAGAAAGAGCCTAAAAGACCTATGAGAAAAGAAAAGTGAAAAGACCTCACATAAAGCATGTGCACTTCCTCATGTTCACAGCTTCAAATTAAGAGTGCCTGGTACATGCCATATTTTCTGTTGTTATTTTAGTACAAATTCACTTCCCACCCTCAGATAGAAGCTGGATCAAACAATGAGCTTGTCTGACATTCTGGTCTGCATGACCTGTTGAGGTTGGGGTACTGTGAGTACCCTAACCCTCTGAGAGCCTATGTGACTTTCAGTTACAAGAAATTCCTTCTCTGTATAGCTCAGCAGAGAGATTTCCAGCTTCAGTTCACACATGTGGACAGAGGTTTTTTCTTAAGTGAATCACAGCAGCTGGGAGTCTCTCAATCCAAACAATGACAAAAGGCAGAGTTTGTGATGTTGTGAAAAAGCGTGGGATCACGGGAGTTGTTTTCACTACCACTGCCATTACTACAGACAGCTTCTCCCACTGAAGATTCCTTGAGTGTCTATCATTCAGTTTGCTCAGCTTGTTTCCCTGATGACTTAAGATCCAGATATCCGATGACTGAAATCCTTCATCCGGTAAAAATATATAGTTATATATGTAGCTTCAATGTATGGAGAGGGCTGAAACTGCAGATTTGAATGGTAATTTAGATTCAACTACAGCTAAAATCCTGGACAATATTGTCTGGTTGCTTTTAGATTTTCTTCTGTGGACAATTATTTGTCAAGTCTACAACATAAACTAAAAAGTAATCCTAAGCTACTCACCCTATAAAGGTGTACTGAGGAGGGGCCTGCTTAGAGCGTCCTAGGATGCGGATGTCACAGATAGCTGCCTCTGTGGAGTCCCGTGGAATAAACTTGATGCAGAGTCGCCTCTTCCTGAAGGCCTGCTCCTCTGTGGGACACAAAAGAGACAGACAGGCAATCACTCCATGGCAAACAGTCAGTTAATTAATTATACATTAATGCCAAAGAGATTCTTTGAACATTAACGCAACAGTTTTTATTATTTATCATTTTTAGACATATTTATCACAGCAGTGCCTTTCTTCTTGACCCGGTAACTTACGAGTGTCGACAGTCTCTTGGATCGGGATGAAACCCACAGGCAGTGTGTCTTTTATATCTATCAGCTTCATGTCCACAAGAACATTGCCTAAATGGCTCTGCAGAGGAAGGGATAAAGGACAGGAGAGAGAGGGGACAAATAATGGAGAGAGATTATCAGAAAAAATTGGCCAAGGCAGGAAAAAAGAGAATAAGTGGGAATGGAGTGGAGAGTGAGGCTAAGCAGCTCAAAATCTCCACCAAACAATTAATTCAAATGCTTTATGTATAAGAAAATACTGTCACATTATGCATGCGACAATATTTTCTGGTAGGTAAGGTGAGTTAACTCACATTTTCTTTAGAGAAGACCCTGGTGAAACAGAGGTAGCGGGTCACCTTGGATTTGAAAAGGCCATCTTTCCATAGGTCAGCATCCAGGCCATCTGTTGTTGTAGAGACCTGGAGGCAGTCAAAGGACAAAGGGTCATCAAGCTGAGATGACAATTACACTATCTGGGTGTCACTGTTTCAGAGCTTTTTCCATCAACCAGAAAAGTAACATTAGATTTTTTAACAGGCCAAATGCTTAATAAATGTAACTGCTACTTAACAGAAGCAAAGTGCTAAGAACTCAAGTCCCCCAGATGCTGTGTAATGCTAGCATCCACATCTACAGACGAATACATTTACACTATGGCTATCATTTTCCAAAAAGTCATGTTCAAACAAATTTGAACTGGTGAGTAACTTGTTTCACATAAATGGAACACAATCCATATACTGTAATATTGAATTTTTTTTCCAACATGCACACAAAGATACCACCATGGCATGTGTATATGCTAAGCTCCATTTTCAATTAAAGCTGCAGCAAAAGCAGTTTTTTTGCAGCATTTTCCAAAGATTTAAGTAGCTCACGATCCATCTGTCCTTAGACGTGTAGAGTGACTGACCACATCATATCCAGTTGGTGCCCTGTTCCTGGAAGCCACTACTCCAACACCAGTGATTGGGTCCATGGGCATCTCTGGCAAAGCTTCAGAAAGTTCCCGGACCTCAGGCATCTTTGTAGAGTTCTGAAACAAAAAGCAATATCAAAAATATATTTCTTGGAAACTGGTGTGAAGAAGTAGGAGAACAGTGGGATATGCTAAATTACCTGAGACAAAGTCAGTTTACCTGAAATACTGTATTTTCCTCTACTTTACCTATTGGGCAATTGTGAGAATTTGCAGCCTTTCTTTGTCTTGACTACTAATATAATAATATGTTTAGCTTTTGGAGTGTTACTTAAAAACAGTTGGATAGGTTTATCTGCCACTACAAGATCCAGATAAAATCAACACTTTAGCCTCTGTCTGATTCAAGGAAGACCTCATAAATGTGACTTCACTGAATCTAAACAGTTGAAGTAATGCAGAAGAGTTTTTCTGAGTTACTAAAATCCCACTTTCCAGCCTTGCAGTATATCTGCACCAAGGCAGGATATAGAAAGACGTAAGCAGTGTGTGTGATTTACACAGAGCAGAAACTCTCTTGAAGCTGCCTGGACAACAGAAGCTTCCTGCATAGCATCTCCTTGACTACCACAGTCCTGTGTCCAGAACAGTGACACATAGAGAGAAAATAAAGCTCAGTAGAAAAGGGCTTCTGAACTCAGGAGACTGCAGACCCATGAGATGACATACCACATCCACCACCATATCTTTTGATATCATTTCTATAGGTGAACAACACATAACCTGCTTCTGAATGCGTTTTCACATGCACATCGGTGGCTTATTCTGACCGATCCTCACATTAAGAATTCAGATCTTGGACATAGACCCTACGGCTTTATCAGGTCTCCTGTATGACAAAAACTCAGCAATGTACAGTGGCAACAATGACATAGTATGAAAGGAGAAACTAAAGTATACATGTTACAAAATTATATGAATTATATTAGGTAGTTCATTATATTAAGACATGGAATGCATTAACCAATTAAAAGTTTGGTCTATAAAATGCCAGAAATCTTAATGCTCCATGGAGTGTCGCTCCTGCTGGCAGTACTGGAGCTGAGAGTATCAGAGTGGGCAACAGAAATGAGCCAACTGCTCTGCCTTGCACTGTCCAGTGTCACACTATTTCCATCACCTGTCTCTACCTCCATCACAGTTATTTTTGAGCTTCAATCATTTCTAGACAAGATGGTTGTAAAGTTTAAAGCCAGTCACTGCTGCACTGCTCTGTGGAATACGGGGTAGCAAAAAAACTGCATTGAGTCAACTGACAAAATATTAGTCAACTCAGGGCCTTCTCAACTGATGCTCATTAACCTTTAGGGGACAGCCCTAGATATGACTATAGAATAAAGTTATTTTCTGGCCCAGGGTTGACTCTCTAAGGTAGTTCTTGCACCAGTAAAATTATGTTTAGGTTTAGAATATAGATATTCAAGATTAACATCAAGGTTGGGGCAAAGTCACTGAAGGTTTTAAGGCTCATTTCAAAGGTCTGCCAATCTTATATAAGGAACTGAGACATGTACCCATTCGCACTCTGAGAAGAAGCACTGCAGCAGAGTCTTAATCATGGTAGAAATGGCAGATGGAGTAGTGTTGCATTACAGATCTAAATCCAGTCTGGCCTATGAAACTACGAGGGAAAGTCTCTCATCTGATCTCATTCTATTGTACCAAAGTCTTCAAGTTATACATTATCTACAACTTCAGCTGAAACAAATATCAAACAATCTATTTATAGTTTCCAGTCAATCAATTAAATCAATAAAATGTAAAAAGAGAACTTGTCATCTAAATATTTCCACAGCTCAAAATTTTGCCCCGACTTGACTTCTTGACTTGTAGAGACAGGGTGAGGTGGGGACTCATATAATGGGGCAACTGGTGTACGCCTCCTACTGTTTCCCAAATAAATGTGATTTTTACATAATTTGTAATACTGGTCTCTGCGTTTGATTGAAAGTAAACACACACTGTAGCCACTCCAAATGGCCATTACGCTGACTAAGGGATCTACATCCGACTAAACTTGCTCACGCACCCTTCCTCATAACACTTCTCTGAGATGTCATACTCTTATCCAACACAGCTGTGACCATTTCATCATAAATGACCAGAAGCTGGTTTGAAACAACATATTTATCCAGTGAAGTTCAAGAAGCTAAAACTGGAAGGCAGGACCAAGTGTCAAGTATATGGGCTGGGGTAACTGAATTTAGAACAAGGTTCATCACTTCTCTTGCTGTTGCCAGGTAACCAAGTATAAAACAGCTCCTGTAATAGTTGCCAAAAAGAACTCTGGGAGCTCTTAAGAATGCCCATGCCTTTTGGTTAATACATTTACATGCTGTATGGAAATACATTTAACATGTTTTGCCTGATCTTTTTAGTCATAATATAGAGGAATAAGATTAACTTTACTTGTACTTCAAGTAGCTCCAAGTATCAGTGTTTCCCCTACCACTGTCTTGGGGGAATGGGCCACCAACATGAACCCCCACCCTCCCAAGAAACAAGGGTATACTTTATTTATGTCATTTATGTTATTTATCTAATTTGTGTACACTCATTTTTATTTCAGCTCTTTAGTATAATTTACTTGTTTATTGACAAACCAACTGTTGAATTTTGTTTTGTAATTAAGGTAGCATCAACACAATTATCACATTAAGTTAAATAAAAACACTGATCTAATAACACATTTAGCTATTCAAAATGTATATTGGTCAGTTTCATGGTTTCAAAGTGGAAGATGTATTCATTTTTCTCAGTCCTGTTACTAAAACTTGTGTGTCATTCAGAAAGCATGTTTAAAAGCACATCAACTAATTCCTTTGTTTCCCAATCAAGTTTAATTTAAAGAAATAGTTGGTTACACAAAACACAGTCAAATAATTCATATTTGTGGCTACAAAAAAAACAAACAAAAAAACCCCCCACAATATATGTGTGGAAGTTGTATTGTTTTGTTTTAAGCCATTTTTTTAGTTTAAAGGAGACCCAAACCTCAAGTTTATCAATTGTTTTCACATTTAATTTATTAAACAATTGTATAAATGTTGGATAAAAAATAATTCAATAAAAAATATTGGTTTATGTTTATTTATTAGACAAAACACATCAGTAACTCCTTACTAACTTACTGAGCAGTCCTGTTACTCATATACTCATACAGAGTTACTCAAATAAAGGAAAAGTTTTCCCCATAGAATGAGTAAATGAGTAAATACATGAAATAAACAAATATAATGAACGATAATGATCTAAAAATACCTTAGGTAGCAGGGCAGAATGCTACAATAGACCTTCTCACTCATAGGCACAGTATCATCAAATATACAGGAAAGAAAATGAGAGATATAACTTTTTGTTTTTCAAAAACCTTCCAAATTGTTCCAAATTTTTGGAGAGGAGAACATGTAAAGGTAAAAAGACTGAAAACTTGGGGTCTCAACTAAAATATGTATTTAGGTCCCATATTATATATTTTTTCTTCTTTTTTTTTAAATCAATGCATAGATGGGATATTGAGTCACACAACAAACACTTTAATAATTTTATTTCATGATAAAATGTATTGTAGTTTTCACTGGTGCTGTAAACTTAAATTTGTAATTAGATCTACGTGGAGGACATTTTGTTCATTAATCAAATGCATTTTCATGCATATTTATACGTAGAATATACTGGGGAAATAGCACGCATTCGGTGGAATGGCCCTTTCTCAATATTTATTTAATTGAAAAAACTTCTTTGACAACCACTTAGTTAACGCTCAACACCACAAACTACTGCACAACTGCGACTTGAAAACTCGGAGTAGTAGCATGGACCATTTCTAAAACAATTTGTTGAGTAAAGGCATTGTTTAGGGTATTAGCAAAATGTCACATCATTCTTTATCACGATAGCATCTCTATTGAAAAGAAAATCATCAGTAAACATGATGCTATGTCTAGGATGGGAAAGGTACCCATCGATTCTGTGGTTCAACATAAAGTGTTAACAGTGTAGATAACTAACCTGTTTACGAAGCCTAATCCACGTCAAAATAACACGTGATTAAACAATAGTGTGCTTGTATCTGTCACTCTTATTTTCTTAACCCGTGGTTTGTCAGCCTTATGTTAACGGTAGCGCAGATAACCTTGTTATGCGACACGGCTAACAAGCTAGTCAGTTAGCATGCTAGTAGCGTCCACACACCAGCTGTGACCAACGGGCAAGGCTGTCAGACTTGTCTAGGGTGTTCCTGACCAAACATTATCCAGCAGGCGACTTAAGAGTCTAACCCTCACATCTAAGTCATTATAGTATTCCACTGCCTAAGATAAAGCTTTACATGACATGCTATTGCTTGAAGACACCGAATATATTGTAGCTGCTAATGCTAGCTAAATTGCTAACTAGTTTAGTAGTCCACCTACCCAGCTATGTTAACAGTTGGATCCGACCGGTCTTCGTCTGTTTTCTTCAGTGTTATCCTCACTCACACCTTTTCACAGCTTCGGGGAGAATCGCATCTCAACGAAATTGCTATAATCAACAAAACACTCCAAAACATTAGCCGCTCTGTATATTTTTGCATAGTGGTCCTCCAGCCATTGGTTTCAGATGGGTACTCAGTGGAGCTGTTGGAGGGGATGAGGAGTGGGGGTGTGATCGGCAAACCAACTGGAGGAGCCTTCCCCTCATTCACGCCCTGGTGCCTACGATTGAACAATAAACACAACACTTGCTTAAGATGTAGTGTCGTTTGAGTTCGGATGTTTGCATCACATATCCGTGAAAAAATGTTGGCATTCGGTGGAGGAGTACGTCTATTCACTAACATGTATTCCTCGTGACTACTGTGTTGTGACAGGTGTATATCAAGCTGAAATACTTACCTCAAAATTTTTATTAGAGGCTGGGTTCTCAGGTCAGCTCCATTGTTAGGACAAGAAATGCACGTAAAAATGTGAAACGTACGTTAAATGTTCCATGTGTATTGATCTTGCGCATTCTAGATTGAATAACTATATGAGTAACTAATTTATTTACTTATTTTATTAATTGTTTTATTCTGTCAAAATAGCAGATAAACTGTCAACGACACAAAAAACACACTTCTCATCCAGATTTTCCCTTAATAATAATAATAATATAATGTGGTATTTTAATACAGTCAACTGAATTTAATATGAAAAAAGAGACAACTGTGGGTATTTGATATAACACAATAAGCTGATGTGTCTATTTGTACTGCACCCTAAGATCTTTAGAAGAGATATATCTTAATTATGAAGGCAGGGATAGTGAAATTAAAAAAAAAAAAAAATTAGCCTCTTATTTATGTCATGAGACACCTCATTATGTATATTTATCATGTTATATACACTATTCAATTTTGCGTTATTATGGTAGATATTTCCACTTGTAACTCTACATTTACTACATGATGCTGCAATTTTACTCTTGCTCATTTAACCTTTAGACTGTACTGCAATATTGGCTTAAGTTTACGTGTATTGATTTTTTCTTAATTTTAGCTTCCCTTCTATGGTTTTGTTTTCTATACAAACACAGCACAACTCACCTCGGATTCGTTCAAGTTCTGTCTTAGTCAAGTCTTCAGTGTTGTAAATTACAAACTTTTTTGTGAGAAATATTTATGAGGTTCTCAGAATTAACAAATTACACTTAAAAAAGGTCTACACAGAAGGGCAATTCTACTGTTACAGTTAAGCTGAATAATACTACATATTACAATAATATCTTTATACAGCATTCTCATTTTACAAGTACTCAGCACACATTTTAATAGGTCACTATTATACTGAATAAGTTTCCATGGTGAAGCAGTAAGAGGGACTTTCAATCCAATGTCCACCTCTAGGTGCCTCAGTTGTCTTCCAAGCATTTATGATACAGTGTCTTTTTATTTGCACCTGACAGTCTTAACTCAGGTGGAGGTAGTCCAAGGTTAAATACCAAAGTACAGACAGGCAACCCAATATTGATAATATCTGATATAGTTTGTATAACATTTTCACCAAATGTTTTAATTTTTGGCCAGCTCCAAAGGTAGTGGAGTAACGTGTCTTCCTCTGTGCCACATTTAATATATAAATCACAGTTATTTTTATCAGAGCAAAGTAACTGGGAGGGAGTCCTATGTATACATGATCTATTTAATATCAGTCAATTTAAATCTAATGTTGATAATCTGGCCTTGTGCTGTACAAACTCTCCTCCAATCATCTCCAGAGATTTCTACATCTCAGTGGTTAGACCAAGCCATTGCTCAAGCTATTGTTGTTTGAGGATTCTTTAGATTTATTTACATTCTATATATACAGGAGTGAAACCTGTCCACAACCTTGAATCTAGTATGGCCTTTTCAAGGAAAGACAGAAGAGATCTAAAAGGGGACAGTTTACGTGCTCTTAAAATATAACTCTAGATTAATTGACACAGCCAGCAAAGTCTTTGCATGCTGTTTTACATGTGAAAACATTCTATTTCAACATACATTTTCATCTACACCAAACAGTGTGATGGATAAAGTCTAAACATTTATTTTAGCTTCTTTTAGATGACAAATAACCCACCTGAGCATCAGAGTCAACATCTTAAGGCAAATGCAGACCCATGTTCTTTGCAATTTTTTTTTTTACAAAAAACATTTAATAACCCTGAACACACAGTTATAGATAAAAGGTTAGCTTACTTTAGCACCAGTTGGAGGTCACCAAAGTTAATGTTGAGTCACAAAAACAAAATCAATGTTGCACACTGTAGTTTCCTCCGGACCCCTGCTTAAACTGACCAGTGATGACATGTCCAGCTGCATGCCATCATTTGAGTGTTGGCTGTTGATGTGGTGTCCAGCAAATGATGCAGGCTTTGTAGAAAATTTGAAGACTTTCTGGTGAAGACCTGGTCTGATCAGGGGGACAGCATAGAGCTACTCTCATTTTCAGAGTTGAGACCAGGAAACAGAGCAGCAGTCCTACATGTTTCTCTCTGTTTCTGTAAGTTACCAGTTACTCCTTTGATTCTGGCACTGAAGAACACAGCCAGATAAGATTTTCACTTGGTTACATGGCTTACTCCTCTGAGGTGCTTGGTGTTTGCCTCCAGATTTTCTTCTGTTTTACCTCCATGATGTAATTGTGACACTGGCACGTACAGGGTTTATAAAAGAAAATAAAAACAAACCCATGTTTCTTCTGAGCACTGTAGCCAGACTGACTGATCCATGTATTCCTCATTCCACCTGCCCTCAACTGGCAAAGATTTATTTCCAAACACAAGATCCTTACAAACAGCTGTGAAACCTAATATATACCCAAACTGTTTTTCTCCTATCAACCCTCATCAACCTCAACAATTTCTTCAACTAAACCATCAACCTGTCTCTTAGTAGACCCCATCCCAATTAGGCTGCTTCAGGAAGTCCTTTGAAGTAGCTGTGATTATACCACTTGTTAAAAAGCCTACTCTCAATCCAGACATATTATCTTAGCTATAGACCCATATCTGACCTTCCCTTACTCTATAAAATCCTTGAGAAAACAGTTGCAAATCAGTTGTGTGACTTTCTGCAGAACAACAGTTAATTAGAGGATTTTCAGTCAGGATTCAGAGTGCATCATAGCACAGAGACAGCACTGGTCAAAGTTACAAATGACCTCCTAATTGCATCAGACAGTGGACTTGTCTCTGTACTAGATTTCAGTGCTGCTTTTGATAGTGTATCTCAGTGGGAGCCTGTGTGTAGTTGTGTCTTGTTTGTGTTTTTGTTTATACTTAAAAAAAAAAAAAACCTAAGCTAAAAAAAGGTAAAATTATATTAAGTTGGTATTAGCTACATGGAATTCAGCCTTCATTAATTTTATTATTTAAATATGCACTTTTGCAATTCAACTGGGTTTGAGTGACATTTTTCAGCTCTGCATAATATAGGATTAGAGTGTTGTTACTCCTGTTTTTGTCTTGTTATTACTCATGTAGACTATTCAGTTTTAGGTAACATAAATACATAAATGGAGATTTGTATAAATGGAAATTTATACAAATCAGACACACACACACACACACACACACACACACACACACAGTTTTTAACACAGTATGTCTTTCTCTCCTGTCTTGTCAAATGGACTTTGTTGGAAATGTATTTTTTGTGTGCATTCATTTTCTAGTGTACTGCTACTTGGAATAGCTCCTTCCTGCACAGCCTGTATGTTGTTCTCATTAAACTATTGAAATTTTAAAAAAGAAAGAGACCAAATTGTCCATGTTCACCAACTACGATTTAAAGATAAACTGAGATAACGATGAGTATTTTTCTTTGGCTTTTGAAAAACATAGTTTGTTTGGCTCGTTGAGTGATTGGTGTCTGATTGAGCCAATAGTAACAGAGAATACAGCATGACCGCGAGACACTAAACCAATGGGCTGGCGGTGGGCGGGGCTTCGAGCACATCTACCGTAAGCGTTGTTGGTCGGAAGAAGAAGCCGATTCTGGAAGCCATTACGTTGCGCACATCAGTTGAGTAAATCCTACTATTTTTACGTACAATACGCACAATTACCTCTTTAAAAGAGGAATTTCTGTAATTATGGCATCGGTCGCGAAAAAGAGAAAAATGAATTTCTCGGAGAGAGAGGTGGAAATTATTGTGGAAGAAATAGAGAAACAAAAGCACACACTGGTTAACCACTTCAATGCTGGAGTCACCCACATGGCAAAGAATAACGCGTGGGTGGATATCCTGAAAAAGGTGAACGCTGTCACTACCTGTCCAAGGGAGTTACCCGAGGTGAAAAAGAAGTGGTCTGACATGAAGACAGAAGTCCGGCGGAAAGTGGCCCAGGCGCGTGCTGCTATAGAGGGGACGTCCGCTGACTGCACTCCAGTTCCCGTCATCCTCACTGCTATGCAGCAGAGGATCTGTAACCTCCTGGGGGAGGCAACCATCATCAGCTTACCTGCAGGAGACTCGGATGCTGAGATAACTTTACCTGTTACAGTGAACAGCGCCACCACCGTCACGCTGGCAGAGAGTAAGTTGACAGAAGTTTCCACTCTGAACATGCACAGGAAACAATGACAGGAGCCATGTATGTATGCTGCTATAATAAGAAAACAGTTCATGTGTTGCCCTCTGGTGGAGTCATCTTCAGAGCTCAAAGGCAAATGTTGTTCAGAAAATTTAATTCAGCTGAACTAAGTCCTGCTTCAAGTGCAAATGTGAACACTTTATAGTCAAGTTTTTATTTATGTTGCGGCCATCTGCCTCCACCTGTTAGGGTGAGGAGGGGCATGGTATAATACAGATTCCAGATTAGCTAAACAGTGCTAAAGGTGCACAGACTGACTTGTTCTCCCTAGTATGAGGTAAGCTTTAAAATCATTGGATCCTACATTTCTCTATAATAACTCCAAAGTTTATTTTTTGTTTCTTTGCGCCTGGTAAATGTTAATGTTTATGTTTCCCTTGTGCCCCTGTTTATACATGCATAGTCTCCAGGCCCAAGTAACAGTCTTTTCAGATTGAACAAAGCCCCTCCAGAGCCACAGAACTGTTTTCACATCAAGTTTCCACATCAATCTTTTATCAGTTGTATATTCAACAACAATTTGCTCCCAGACTAGTTGTGATGTCTCACATCCTGCTTGTACAGTATGTCTACATGTAAAACTTTAAAGTGAGCAAGGTGAGCGCAGGGAAACTTTTTTCTGGCAACTGGGGCGGCTGTGGCTCAGGAGGTAGAGCAGTTGCCCACCAATCAGAAAGTTGGTGGTTCAATTCCTGGCCCCTCCAGTCCGCATGCCGAAGTATGGTATTGGGTATTGGGCAAGATACTGAACCCCAAATTGCCTCCGATGTGTGTCTGTGTTAGAAAGCACATTGTAGAGATCAAGTACTGTGTGAATGGGGTGAATGTGATCTGTAGTGTGAAGTGCTTTGAGCAGTCAAAAAGACTAGAAAAGCGCTATATAAGTACAGTCCATTTACTTTCCCTCAATTCAAAAATAAAGATTTAAGTAACAAAAGAAACTACTTTGGCAACTACACAATTTACATACTTTTATAACTGGCATTAAAATGGGACGCAACCCCTGCAGACTCTTTGACTTTCATGGAATGGTTGTGTGTCCTTGACTCACTGTAGATGAGTGTATGAGCTCTTAGCCATTGATGTGTACGGTGGATGAATCACAAAGCTCCAAATGTCTGTCCTACTTTTCCTCCACTACCTCCTCCTTTTCTCCATGATCCAGAATCTCATTTTGGAACATGCATATTACCATATTACTATTAGCCTGATCTCCAGATCCAGAGAATCACATGTGCCACCTCACAGAAAACAATGTTAAAGGACCATACAAGTGTTTTAGCGGGTTTTAGCCTTGTATTTGCACTAGGATTTAGTGTTTTATATGTATGTATATTAAATTACATTGTCTGTGTTTATTTTTAGCTCTTCCAGCTGGCTCAGGTGCAGTCTGTGATGAAGCAAAGCCATTAAATGGTAAGTTTTTTTTTTCCTCATGCAAAATGATCTGTGTGAAATTGTATATCTGACATTCAGAACAGCTGTTGTACAAAGCAGGTATGCATTCATGGAATCTCAACAGCAGATACCTGATGCATATCAGATTTGAATAATTCATTAGAAAAGAATCTTTTAATGTGCTACTGAAGATGCTGGGGACAAGGTCAACTCTTTTTAGGTCCCCAAGCGAAACCCCAACCAGCCCTCAGTGCTAAGGTATCAGGAGAGTGAGCTAAACTGAAAAGTCATAGAAGGTATTTAGGTTACCAGCTTGCTCAGCACCTTACAAACATATGCTAATAAATGATTAGATTTACAAGCACTGAAAGAAAATCGAACATCAGAATTAAGCTACAGTGCAGTTTCCTCCACAGCGTCTACAAAACAGACACGACAAAACAAGACAATTTCTAAAATCAATATGTGACCAAAAAATAACTTGAGAACCCCCTAACAGCCTGCAATAATAATATATGATAATGGATGAAAAGAGTTTTGGATTGTTTACATCTCAACTTCAGTAAGAAAACATTGTTTGCAGATTCCCCAAAATCTTGAAGTACTCCTTTAACTGGTGCTTTGTGTGACATGAGACATGGCATCCCACTTCTGACAGATACATACCTACTTAATTTCCCTGAGGGAGTCATCCCAAGGGATCAATAAAGTCTAGTCTAAGTCTAAGAGAATTACTAGATCAGGACATCTGCTCTAAACACTATGATACTCGCATCAGATAGCTGCTTTCAGTTTTCTTTGTGTACTGTATCTGTCCCTGTCAAATAAACCAAAACAGATTAATAAAACAGAGCTTTTCTGTCCCAGCTGAAACAACTTACCACACCCTAGAGGACGGAGGTGTGGTGGAGTACTGCACCACCACTGTAAGTGATTCCACTCCCACTGTGGTGGCAGCTGTCGAGGCTCCAGTAGAGATGCTGACCTCATCTTCAGCTTCCCCGCCCCCTCCTCAGGGTCAGGCCAAACCTCAGGAGCTGAAGAGCCGCATTGCCCTCAACTCCGCCCGTTTGCTGCAGGAGCAGAGAGTCACCAACGTCCACATCCGACAGATCGCCCAGCACCTGGAGGGCCAGAATGAGCTGCTGCAGATGATGCGGCGCTCCCAGGAGGCCCAAGCATTCGCCCAGGAAAGACAGGCCCAGGCCTTGGAAGGGACACAGGCTGCCCTGCTCGCATTAGTGCAGATGCTCAGGCCTGCTCTAAAAGACTTACGCAAATTCTTGCAGAGTGGGACAGAGGTGGCAAACTCCAGCAGCTCAGCAGCAGGAGGAATGACTGATGGGTCAGGAGCAGAGGAACAGAGCAGGCCCAAAACACCACCACCTCCTCCACAGCAAGCTGAGGAGACACAATAGACACTGTGTGTGTGTGTAAACGTGTGTGTGCCACTGCCTCCTGTCTGCATTGCACACAAAGGACTCCATGCACACAGGCTCCATTGAACAATGAAAAGCTTGTCAAGAGTTGCCTTAGGGAGACATGCATAGAATTTTATTTTTGTTTTACGTTGTTTTGTTTTTGCGAAAAGCAGTCACAGAAACAGTGAAAGGTTACGTTGAGAATGTCATTTTTACTTTTTACAGTCAGTAATTGGTTTATGTTCCTAAAACACACTTGATAATGAAATTATATTTTTATTGCAAAATGCAAAATCACCCTGATGTGGGCTGAACATTTAATTCTGTTTATTCAAGTAATTATGCAGTTTACCCTGAATGAAGAATAATCAGCCAGTGTCAGCTGGGTTCTTCAGTTAGTTTGCACCCTGACATCAGAACTCAATAAAATTTTAAGAAAAAGAAAACAGCAGTCTGTTTTTCCAACAGACTGCATTACTAATGATCAACCAGAAGAGGTCAGTGTGTAAACAAGTTTTTATCATGATCAACTGTAGATCTTTAGGATTAAATCTGTGTGTTTTGTGAAATACAGTATTTCTTTTTGAAAATTTGGAATACCACTGTTAAATACTCAAAATTACATTCTGCCAACAACAACCCAAAGACATTTCCCTCACAACAACAAAGTGCTGTTCTGAGTCTGCGGGCACGTGAACAGTAAGTAAGATATATTTAAAAAGAAAATGGCTGTAAATAATAGAATTGGTGAAAGCAAATCTGTAAATCCATTGGCTAGTTCTTCAACTGAAATGAGCTTTTAAAAGTGCACCATCTCTTTGATCGAACAGCTCTGCAATTATATGTGGACATTACAGTATCTAAGGGCCAGTGAAGAAATGTAAGGCCAGGGTATTAGTAGCACTGAAGGGCAGTCTCAGTAAGCATCTCACAGTAAGTGAAGGGGTCAGAACATCAGTCAAAGTTAAGAATATGTTTGGTTATTTTGCCTAAGAACCTTTACATTTTGCCTGCACTCCTTGCAGTGAGCAGCAGACAGTCATGGTTAGAGAGCAGCTGGTGAACATAGTGGGGCATTTAGCAACTAAAGAGCCAGATATTTTTCTCTAAAGCTGAAACCAGAGACAAATGGAGAGTGAATATCCCTCCATTCACCAGGTGGCCAAAACACTACTCCATATGAACATTAATGTTGCTCTGCATCTGCTGGATGTGTAAATAGGAAGCTGTTAACAATTTAATAAAGTGATGATATGTCAGATGGTGATTTTTTCAGCTTGTGGTGGTGTCCTTCAGCTGGCCATTAGCTGGCCAAAAAATCATTTATTGTAGCTTTGAAAAAAAGTACTCCATTGAGACAGACTTGCTTAACTTCTGTGTCATGTTTTATTTTTCAGTTACCACATGGCTTGTGTGTGTTAGCTAGCTCATACAGAAGGTCTGTATATCACAAAAAAGCACTGCAAATTCCCAATGGAATTTATAAAGATCTTTATCTCTCAGTATGTATGATTAGGGCCTAGTGAAGAAATGGATTCTGAGATTTCTGTTGTGGGTTTTATGGCCCTGAAAGATGCTATAAATCTCTGAAGAGCTGAGCGGAAGTGCAGAGTTGACAGATCATTCTCAGTGGGTTTGCCTTTACAAGTGACCCCTTTCACATTACACCATTGTCAACATAAAGATATTGATCAGCAGCTTTAAAGCAAGTCTGTATTGTTATGGCTGAGCTGCAGCAACAGCAGCCTCTGCTGCCACAAGTGGTAATTACAGGGTTTGAAACTGTTGGGAAAATGGTGAAGGGCACTGAAAGCAGTGTAACCCAAGCAGCTAACAGCTCATGAAGAGAATACACAGTCTATTAGTCACTCATACAATGAATGAAAATCATCATCTAAATACAAACTAGCAATTATTCTGTCTGAGTGCAATAGGGAAGGGTCTTCCTTCAGTAGGGGGAACAACCCCGAGGGAGTCATCCCAAAGGGATCAATAAAGTCCGTCTAACTCAAGCCATGGCAACAGGATAGTGGATTAGCCAGCATGTGAATATGTTCCACTAACGTCACAGTCCACGCTTAGCTCTGCTGATGGACAGCTAATTTATGGAGTCATTCTGAAGGCTGGCAGTCTGGAGTTTAGCTATTTTGATTACGAGCCAGGTTGCATATTAGTAAGGTAATGAGCTAACAAGTGACTGTACCAGTGAATTGAGAGAAAGCAACTGGGATGTGTTTGACTCTAAATTGTGACAAGACTATTAGGTAGTTGTTTGTTGTTTATTTGGCAGTTGGCTGTGTCAGAAATCACTCATAGATTTTTCCCTACACACTGTCTGGGGAGTTCTACGTAGATGACTATGTAGTGAGCTCATCTGCTAAATGTTTCCTAAAAACACTTTGTCATTTTCTCAGTGCCATTAGTTACATAATTGCTGGCACATAATTAAAAGGTGCCAGATCATTTCCCTCTCTTTCAGCATAAGTGCAATGCATGATGGTATATATTGTTTGGTTAGTGACCATCAGTAGTGCACTACTTTTCACAATGTGTTGTGGGATACTATGAGTCCACTACATGTGGTATAATAATTCTCACTATACATTTGGACAGCTCTACAAAATGACAACCTCACCATATAGTCCACTATATAGTGAGCAGTGAGTGATTTTGGACCCAACCATAGTGTTGCATAAACAGCAATGACAGTTGTTGCAGTTACCTTCTTTTTTGCTTTTCTTATGCTTTATGGGGGCTAACAAATGAATTGACACACTAGTGCCACACTGCTATGGACTGCATTGGTGTCTTTGTGTTTTTACCTTAGCGCCTTTGTTCACACCTTGTTGACCGGGGACACCTATAAGGAATCTTTCAGCCGGAACGTCTGGGCTTCGGTTGACTAGTCTTTTTTCATTAGGAGGGTGCCTCACTGAGTCAATATGTAAGTGACAGCCAAATAATAGTAATTCCTTTTACAGCAGTGTCCCTGTTCCTCTTCCTCATTCACTTCTGCTCAGAATTTGTGGACGGTCCCTAACTGGTCCCCGTGCGATGTTCATGGAACCGCTCTGACTGACTATTGTTGAGCTCCGGTGGAGAGAGAGCAAAGTTAGTGAAGATGCGTTGAAGCCAAGAAACTATCAGGTACCCGCACTTCAGTTCTCTGGAGCGGTTTTACCGAGTGAGGAGCAGCAGACCGATGAGACGGTAAGGTCTGCTGGAAGTTAGTGTAGTACGAAGGCTCGGTAGTTAACTCGCTGAGTGGTTTCGTTTAGTTGTGTGCGTGGCAGCTCCCTGCATCGGGAGTCTAGTCATGTTAGAGAAAAGGCAGGTAACCCCGCAACATTTCAAAAATAATGTCTAAAAGTAGTTGTAAATACCTGATAAAACTGTATAACTGCAATGCAGGAAGTTTTGTCATATATTTGTAACGTAGGGTAGAAAATTATACACGGGCCACATGATTCCAACAGCTGTCAGTGCTGCAAAAACCTTAATATGCAGATGCAAATAAAACCCAGTTCATATTGTTTTATAACAGTCTTTTCCCCCCTCCAATTCCAGGTCTAAACAACTCTTCAGAAATGATTAACCTCAAGGCAAAGAAGGATTTTCAACCTCCACTTTAAAGCCAAATACAGTTTATTTATTTACATTTTTTCAGTTTTTACTCAGTGGTGTGCATAATACCATTAACACACACAGCAACTGGGGACAATGTCTTTTTTAATGAAAAAGAAGAAGTTCAAGTTTCAAGTGAATTTCACATTGGAGGAGCTTACAGCAGTGCCTTTTGTCAATGGAATGCTCTTCTGTAAGATCCGGCTCATTGATGGTGGGGACTTTGCCGTCTTGTCATCCAGGTATTTACAACAACTAACCACTTCCCTCTTTTAACTCACTAAAACATCTATTGCTTGCACTAGACACCTGTGGTTAATCTGCTCTCAGCAGAAAACTCACAGACTTTGCCTACACAGATGTTAAATGTCATTCTTTTCCATTTCAATAGTTGACATTTTGCTGTTTTCTACAAATAGAGCAGAGATAGATTATACAGACGCACTCTGTTACAAGGGATTTCATTCACCTCTTGTTAGTTTTCTATCTCAGATAAGGGAGAGAGTGCACTGTGATTGTGATGGTGACAACTGTAAAACTGGTATGAAACTGCATGTCTTGCAGTTCAACCTTTAGGACGCTGTGTTATTTTACCCTCATATGTCTCCTGGAAAAGTTGCCCTCGTGCTGTCTCAGCTCCACCCTGCTGTACAATCACACTGGAGCAAAATTCATTCACTGTGCTAGTAGGATTCAAACTAACACCTCTTCACTCTGGCAACCCCTCAGTCCCAGCCAGAGTCTTGAATGTTTTTATCTGTAAAATGTGTTCACTAAAACTTCTTTGTAGTTTGGGTGAACTACTCTTCATTTATCAGCAATCAGTAGTTCAAAAGGCATCTGATCGCCCCCAAATCACACACCCCCATCCTCCAGCAACCAGTGTATAAACCTCACTGGCATGATTTCAGTAAGACTCACTCATTACATTTGTGGCTCAGTATGAGTAAGCTGTGGGGAAGTGTCATGACAGGTCTCAAGCTTCATAGAATAATAGACAAGACTCTGAGAACCACACCAAAGTTTTTCATGCTTTAACCAATTTAGAGCATTCAAAACATATTTTAGAATTTAGATTTTTGAAAACCTAGTTTGTTCTTTCCCGGTTTTCATTCTTTTCTTTACAGTTAGGAAATCGGCTTATGTAGACTTAAAAGGTTCTTACTTGAGATAGATGAATATTGTAATTACTTCTCAGTACTAACATAAATTTGATTACATTTCAGGAAATAGACCTATTTTGCTTTCTTGTCTTTGAGAAGATCAATATCTATAGGAAGCTAGAGTCTGAATGTTGTTAGCTTAGCTTAGCATAAAGACTGGGAGCAGGAGGAAACTTTTGGTATAGGTCTTAACAGGGGATGGTGAGACTATGCCAGGATGACTTTAGTAGAATATCTGCAATGTATAAATTTGAACTGAATAAGATTGTGACCAGCTCAGAAGGCTGAAGAGTGGATTCTACTGAGAGCTTGTTCCCACTCATCACCTTCAAACCTGTGGTCTATGTCTACAACCTAATCCCATCCAGCAGCTATAGCTGGAGAATGAGAGAGAGTCCGGTAATAAGGTTCATAGAATACAGGCATGAATGTGGGAGATTTTTTGTGAAAATATTTAAAGAGATGGGTTTTAGTTAAGTTCAAACTTTAGAGATAAGTAGGTTCTATAAATATTTTAATTCCCTTTTTAGACCAGAGCCAAAGATATTGTCCTTCAATGGTGGCGGAAATGATGGGTTTCTATTGCAGGGAAGGGACAGTGGAGAAGATCGAAATCCAAAGTGGAATCTGAACTAAACTTACACCAATCAGCCATAACATTATGACCACTGGTGGATGAAGTGAATAACATTGATCATCTCGTTATAACACAGTGTTCTGCTGAGGAACCTTTGGTCCTGCGCTTCATCTGGACATTACTTTGTCTCGTACCACCCACCTAAATATTGTCACAAACCAAGTACTGTCCTGATAGATGTATTTTATCCCTCAGCTCAGTTCACTGGATGTTATTTATGGCAATATCCTTTGGGATTTGTTGTTGACTTCTCTTTAAGTTGATAGTGCATGTATCTATATGTAGTGTGTCTGACTTTTTTAAAATGATGATCATATCATTTTTATTTCTTTCTAATCATATGTAACAATGATTCAATCAGAGTTTCATGCTTAGCCAAGAATTATTAGATCCATTGTCCAGTCTTCTTACAAAAATAATCAAATAGGATTTTTTGTAAGGGGAGTTCCAAAAAGTCAATAAGACTGTACAATATAACCCTGACCATTTTGCTATAAAACAGTCAGGCAAGAGTTTATCCACATAAGGCAATTATTCATCAGGATGTGGTATGCGTTATCTACACCACTCGAAAAAGTACCAGACAAAATAATTTCCAATTTTGTATCTAATTAATTTTGTACCTCATATTTTAAACATTAAAGCATCACTTCGATTAGCTTACTGAAGACAGGTCATGTTGTTTTTTTAATGTTGTGAAACCACTAATGTGCAGTGGTTTAATGAGGACTTCACACTTAAATTCACTGTACCAGGAGTCAAAAGCTTCTGACACACTGACTTGGGTGTTTATCCTGTAAGTATGGCTCCATTACAAATCTTTTATATCAACCTCAGCTGATGGTCTAGCAGCATTGTTTGAATTGCCTATGTTATGCTCTTCTGCATAGTGCTTTGGTTTGCTTTGGCTTTTGTATTGAGGAGAACTCAACTCAACACTGTTTCTAGTTGCAGTATTGCTTTCAAAAAGGGAAGTGTAACCAGTCTGATCTGCCAGTCTCACTGAGTCTGCTCAGGGTCTCCTGTCTGCTTTGACTGGAAATAGTCTACTTTCACTATTTACCATCAGGTGTGTCTGCACTTTGGTTAATCTCTAATAGTCTTTGTCAGAACTAATGTCAGAATAATTTGTCAGCTATCAGCGGAACAGAAAACAAGTTCCCAAGCCTTCAACAGCAGGTTCAACATATAGCACAAATGTAGTTACTTATCTTGTCGATAAATGTTAAAACCACATGTGCTGTAAAACAATATGATAAAGGATGTAAGTTGTAAAGCTCTGTCTTTGGATTGCTTTTCAGTTTCCTCTTTCTGTTTTCTCAACTGTAAATCTCCTTAAGATGCTCAAAAACTCTGCGTCACTGCACTATACCATGAGTTTGTGTAAATTGTGTGATCAGGTTGTGTCCCAAGCTTAACCTCTTGAAGTGGCATTCCACATAAAATGTGACAAATAGTGGTGAATAGTGAATTTAAAAATGTTTAATCTTGCTCCCTCACACAGGGTGGCTGCTGTATTCAGCTTGGATTCACATCACTCACAGTAGATTCCAGTGGTGACCATGGTTACTGTAAAAAGTGTAAAGGTCCTCAAACCATACCAACTACACAGCCTATTTCTACTCCGTACATTTATGTGTTCCTTATGTTCCAAACACACTATTTTCACCAAAATACGGTTATTGTGCTATTTGATGGATTGTCATGAAATTTCATAAAATTTTTCTAATACTTTGTTTATGACCAAATATCTGTAAAACGAATGACATTCCCATTAGCCTTAACTGTACTTTGCTTTAGGTGCTAATTGGCAAATATCAGCAAGCTAACATGCCTAATTTACATCGATCAGATTTCAAGTTGGTGAGACCAGGGGCAGGCCTACCATGAGATTGAAATTTTTATGCTATTTGATTGGATGGTCAGAGAGCGTACTGGTCAGGGCTAGCTAACTGCATCTACTAGCACAAGCTAAAACACGTTAGTACAGATTGCAAAGATCTGTTATACTGTGTTTCTGTATGTTGTTTATGGTTTCTATAGCCATGACATCATAATTACGGTATTAAGAGGTGGGTCAATGCAGGTTGTAGACTCTGTAGACTTTTTAGCTACAGATCATGTCACGTAGCCTTTAAGAAGACCCTTGATTACGCTGCCTTTGCTTTGTTACACAGAATCATGTAAAGCCAGTGTAATGCCACCCCAGTGTTTGTTTTTATTTACAGAATTCTGGCATGGTGGAATCAGGGGTGTGATGTGTAACACAGCAGCCTCGGTGTTACTGTCTGCTCTGAAATGCCAGCTCTTCCTTAAACACAGACGTCAATTCAGCTACCTCTGCTGCCGGCGTAGAGGTGGAACAACAAGGCCCCATTCTGCCTTTGTAACTTTTATACAGAGCAGTGAGGTGGAATAATGGTGCAATTTTCCCACCTTGAACAGGCTGTTTATTTATGTTACATTTATGGTAAAAAAATACCAAACTGAAATAAACAGGAATTTCACTCTGATATGGTGTCCATGAACATGAAAAATTGCATTGCATAACACCAGAGTTATGCATAGAAAATACAGTGCTTGGCCCACCAAACCAACAATAACATTAGTGGTTACATTTAGGAAGAGGTATGGTCTGGTTAGATTAATAGCCATTTTCCACCGTGGAATTTTTTCCTGGAACCCAGGAAACCTTGTGTGAAGTTGTGAGTGTGAGTGAGTAAATAGATACCCCTTAATGAATCCCTTTGTGTTAAGACATACAACACACTGTGTACTGTCCTCAATTACACTGATCATCCTCTCTCTGATTGACAAATCCAGAATCTGTGAAGATGAAAATATTGTTCATTAGGAAAGCTTTACCACTGGGCACAAGATATCTCCTTCACTGAAAAGTTCATTCTCAGTGTATGTGTCCTGGAGGTTTCAAACAACCATCTCACATGTGTAAGTTGCATACTGACCCCAACTAGCTCCCAAAGCTGTGATGCCACAAAATCAAGTTTGTACATTCATGTGATAAACTCTGATTATCATTTAGTTGATCTCAGTAATACATGGACAATTTATTTATTTATTATTGCTACTTCAACTACTTAATTGATTCATCTGTTTCAGAGGGATATGTTGCACTTTTTGTTCAGACCAAAAACAGTCCTGCAGTAAAACAGGAGAAGTTGCATTAACACATTATTGCATGTGAAGGCTTATCAGATACCAGAACACAACTGTGGAAAGTTATCACAGTGGTAGCTATTTTATCTTTTGTTGTAGCAGTCACAAGGTAGTGGGTAACTGTAGAAATACACTGTTCATGTTACAAAGTAATCTACCAGGAATGTACGTTTACATGCTGGAAGATGTTGTGTTGTGTTGTTGCTAGACTGTCATCTTTCACGTGAAGGAGAGGGCTCATTTGCAACTCTGCTGCATTCCTCAGATTCTTCCAGCAGAAAAAAAGATAGTGACCAATAGGAGGACAGAATCCAAGCACAATTGAAGCATCACTTTAGTTTTAATAGAAACACATTATTCGAAGGTTGTCTTAACGCTATTATTAATATCTGTGTAAAAGGGGCTAGTGAGTGACGGATTCAACTTGTAGTTGACGTGAAGACTGCGGTTGCAGTTACTATGAGCAATTGAAGAAAAATGTTCATTTAAAAGTTGGCATTTCTTTAAGGCAGCTTATTTGTCCATTTTACAAAGCTAGTCATGATTTTTGTGGTCATTTTTCTGTCACTGCTTTTCTTGCTCTAACACAGGAAGCTGGCATCCCTATTCTTAAATCCAGTGAAACTCTGATTGGTCATTTGTTTCTGTAGCCGGAGAAACAAACAAGGTTATCATGGTTCCTTCTCCTTGTTCCTGAAAACATCACTGGATGATTTTTGCACTCTTTCAGCAAGCATTATCATCATAGCACTGATCTACAGAACATGGACAAAGGTCATTGTGTCACACACTTGTATTGTGATATTACCTATACTGTAGGCCAGTGAATGCATTGTCCCCCCTGTTCATCTACAAAGGGCTTCCTCTGACATAACAAATGTTTTGTGAGCTGTCTTGTGTTCTGCTCCATCATTTCTTAATCCTCAAGACTGCTGTCTTTGAAAAATGCAGCAGTTTTATGGTCTTGGCCAGGCTTAATCCAGCCCTCCTTTTACTCACCATTCTGTCTGGTCACTCTTTAACCCCATTATATGAATCCAAAACAGGTGAGGAAGTTAGTGGAAATACGATTGCATGCACCATATTACATAGCAATACATAGGCATATGAAAAAAGAGGATCCACTGCTTCTGAGGGGACAGGGAAACATAATTTTCTTACAGGTAGGGTAGTTAGCAAAGCTATTTATCAATAGGAGCGTGTTAAAGCTATAACACTTATATCTGATGGTTGTCGTTTTTCTTAGCAGAAGGGCTGAATCTAATTTGTGATTTTTCTGACAGATATTGCAATTTTATTTGCGATATAATTTTGAAAGTCAAGCTTCAGTCCAGGATTCACTACATACATGTAAAACATGTGATGGAGCATTACCATTTAAGAGATCATTGAAATATGAACTGCTCTGTGTACTAATCCAAGGATCCATCCATCCATTATCTATACCGCTTATCCGTTAAGGGTTGCAGGGTAATCCAAGGATGAGAATGAAACAAATCCAAAATGTATTTATTCCAATGGTATAGAACATACACATAATGAACCATAGAACAGCTCTGACAGAACAAACAGTAGCATTACGTTCTCTTTCCTTCTTTGCAGTAACTTTACATTGGTCATACTGCTGCCTGTGGTGATTCTTTAAAGGCTGATACACTCAGGGGGAATGACAGGAGACTGACAGGCACACACAGAGAGCCAGTAGAGACAGACACAGCTGAATAAAACTCTACAGGATTTGTCCTGGTAGAAAATACAAAATCTAAATACAAACCTAACTTCATGTTAGCTAGTTCATTCTACCATTTTCTCTTTTTTTCTCTTCTTTCTCTCTCTCCTTCTTGGCTCAACCAGGTATTTTGCAACTTTATAATATCAGTGGCAGTAATTTTCCCGTGGGGGAACGCTCCTACAAAATATGTATAGCATGTAGTGTAATCTACCATTTTAATGTATCCACATTATATAGACATTGTATAAGTGGGACCTATGCACAGAATAGCACTTAAAATATACAAGATTATGAATGAATATGATTTGATGATTAATATCTAATAGAATGGAATGGTCGATGGTGATCAGTAAAAAGTCTCATTTCTATGTATATTGTGTTGTGTTTACACATTTAGTGAGGGCTTTAGGGGTAGTCTTATTCTGTTTGTCCTTTATCAGTCCAGCATGTTGTTTGAGAGGAAAAAAGCTTATTGCTCAAATAGTTGTCTGTTGTCCACCTTTTTCAGTGCTATCACATAATTAAAATCAGCAAAGAATTTCTACTGAAATTAAAAAGCACGTATCGGTCACTAAGTCAGCCTCTGATCCAATATGCACAGTGCCCTGGAGCTGTGAGAGAGAAAGCGTTACTTGTATCTACCTGCCATACAATGGTGTGTTTGTGAAGGGAGGTAGGTTGGGCTGTAGGAAAAGAAGTAGCAGAACCTGTCTGGCCATTTTCTGTCTCTCTCAGGCAGCTGCCACCTTCCAGGTTTGTTGTTTTCGGAGCTCCAAACTTCAGGCCACCTTTCAGATAATAGGGAAAATTTCCTCAGATAAAGGTAATCTTAAAGTTAATGCTGGAAAAGAATGCCTGCTTTATTGTTAATTGCATAAAAACAAATATGATAAAGAAAAGTAAAAATTTATAAAACACATCATAATGTTCTCTTTCACTTTATCACAGCAATAATGATGATATTCAAAATTATCAAGAACAAGAATGAAATATCAAGAAATTGGAACAGATAGGAAGGTTAAAAAGCCTTGACTCAGTCTTTTTGAAATAAGGTGTAATTGTCAGAGTTGAAGCGAGGCATTCAAGTCAAGGTGCTAAGGATTTAGATTTGAAGATCAATTAAAGCAGTACTTATTCATATAGTAGCATATATTAAAGACCTGATTAGCCTTTTACTATCAGTGATTGGGTCCGCAAACACGTCAGTCAAACACGCTGAAAACAAACCTTCAGGTTAGCTGAACTTATTTAGAAGAAAAAAAAACAAACAATAAAATTATTACTTAAACTACTCAAAAGTTATTACTCAAAAGTAAATCTGGCTATGATAATCTGGAAAAACTGTTGGTTCATTATCAACCTGTATAAATGTGTGAGTGCTTGTGACCTGCTCAGAGATCTCAGCAGAGCACAGTGTTATCAAAGCTAAGAAAATAAAATACCATAACTGCAGTTTCCTTCTGAGCTGCACTATGTTATATTAATAGTTTGTATTTTTAAAAAAGTAGATCAGATTCCTGTGTGTAATATGAAAATGTCACTCGCTGTAATGAACCCACAGAGAATTGTCATCCAACTCTGCAGTTTCATTTGCTTGAGGGACATTTTATGCCTCCTTTATCTCATTCTTGTGGTTTTCTAGCCCACAAACTTCACTGTCATAAACCTTGTTGGCAGCCACATCACACAGTTGTATTCAGCAAAAAACAGTGTACAGACCTAGTCAGCAAATAGCGAGTGAACATAACAGCTAAAGACCAGATATTTCCCTCCAGGAACTGGTAGAGACCAAAATAGAGCTAAAAGGAATGATGAGGAAAGACCTGCAAGATGTGTAAAAAGGCAACCTCTGCAAAAGTTAACAATATATTGTTGTGGTGCCACCAAATGGTAATTTAAAGCAGATTTAATTTACCTTTATTGGTAAAGCTGTTGGTTCCTATTTGTTTAGTGTTCTGAAACGCATGAAATGCAGCTTTGCAGTTGAAATATTTTCAAGAATTATTCCTTGCACCACTAGTTGTGTCGTGTAACTGAAATTGCTGCAGAGAGCTGCATGTAGAGAGCTGGACGATTCTCATGTAATGTATCCTCTAACATGAGCAGGGCAGGGACAGGTTACATCAGAGTTTACAAGCCAAGTCAGGGCAAGCCCAGCACACTGTTGGCCTGTGCTGTGTGTAGAGAAGTTGGTTGATAGCTTTAGTATTAGTTTCCTAATACTGCTTTGGTCTCAGCTGACATGTCTTACCTTTGCTCATTATTCATTATCCTAGTGAGAAAATCCTGTAAACTGAGGGTGGGACATTTCACCCCATAACCTCCCAAATTCCACAAATGGAGATTACACTTTTTTGGCCTCCAGGCTGTTTGCTAGCTGCACACTGTTTTATATTCATGATGTTTCATGAAGTTTGAGGTTCAGTGTCTTCCAGAAGGATGATGTGTAGTTGTGGTATTTGTGCTGATTGAGGAAAGGATGGCACTTAGTCAACCTGTAGTCCACCACCACCTCCACATCCTGATACTGCAGATATAAATCACCATCATATGACATCATGTGCCAATTATACATACAGTCACCATTTACTGTGAGACTGGGATATTATGATTTTAAGTGACAGACATTGCCTTAATGTGGACAAAATATATGGCTTCTTGCAAAACCTTGTAATAACAATTCTTATTAACCTCTACATTTCATGTACCTTTACATTTCATGTAAAGATATATATATTTCTTTAAGTCTTGTAAATTTAAAGAGTTACAGGAAGTATATATGTTTCATTTAGTAAAGCCAATTTTAGACATGCACCTTGTCTGAAAGCAGTCACTTTTAAACTTGAATACTATGTTAAAACTATAACATTTCTGTTATAGAAAATCCTGTGTAGTATACCCATCTCATGCACAGCGAGTAATAAATATCCTGCAGCGTAGATCACATGGACCCTCTACTCTGTTACATGAGAGCTCAAGTTCATGCAGTGTTGGGTTCCCATTATATCCTTGTCATACTTGCAGTGTTAACTTTTCTAATGAAATATAGAATCTTAATAAAAAATGTCTGACTTCATTTATCCACCATGGAAGTTATATGTGCAGTATTTTATCAAATCTTCTTAGTGCTTTCCTAAAATCATTTATGTGTTGACTGATAGAGACAGAGGTTGAGAGAAGGAGAAGGAGAAATGTCCTACGCCAAACATCATGCAGCTTAACTCCAAATCTGTTTTCAATCTGTGAACAGTGAGTGGAAAACCCCTCAGCTAACCTCCCTTTCTTTTTTCTAAGGAAAGGCAGGAGAGACAGTTGATGCCTTATATTTACTCAGACTGTGCAAAATAGTACATGATATATCATTTCTAATGTTTAATAACAGATTCAAACACATTTGATCTTTCATACCTCCAACACATTTGGTATGAGGTTGTTTCCTGCTATCCAGGTTCTCACCAGAGTAACGATGATTGACTTTGTCTGTGACTGAGGAAATGAATCAAGTCCACTGTAGCTTTGTTTGTGTTTTTCTGTGTGATGCAGGGCATGATTAAATGATATCTCATACTCATGTCTTGTTATATCAAAAAATGTGATGGAATCTGTAAATCCTGGAACATGCCAAGGGTTATAATTTTTTTGTGTTAGATGGATTGTTGAGCTTTCTGTTTCCACAGTTTCATTGTACTTAACTGTACAATGACAATAAAGCCTATTCTATTCTATTCTATTACACATACATTTAGTTTTACTTTAAACTGTGTGCTCTAAACAATTGTCATCCAGACAGTCTAACCTGATCTCTCTCTCTCTCTTTCGCTCTCTCTCGCTGTGTGTGTGTGTGTGTGTATACAGGGAGGAAGTGCAGCAGAACTGTGTTCGATGGAAAAAGAAGTTCTCTTTTGTGTGTAAAATGAGTGCTAATCCAATCACTGGAGTGTTGGACCCCTGCATTTGCAGGGTCTCTGTACGTAAGGTAAACTACCAATCCCAGTAACCATCTCTCCTTGCTTCTCGTGGTTCTAAATGTAAAGGAAATGCACACTGTAAATGTAAATGATAAGAGTAATGTTAACTGTACTTGGTTTGTTTCACAGCACCTGTCCCAAGGTTTAACCCCAGGCTAAATATTTTCCATATGATATAATGTATGTTTGTTATAGTTTATTACACAGTCCACAGATTTTGGCCCTTCACTATTTGCTCTCTATTTTTACAGGAACTCAAAGGAGGAAAGGCCTTCTCAAAGGTAGATTTATTTTCTGATTATATGATTAGCAGCTACTTTGATACATAAGATATTGAAACCAGTCTTTAATCCAGCTCAACATGGCTTAGTTATGTTTGAGCTCAGAAAGTTCAGAGTGCCCTGCTTCCTTTATACAACAGACTTTTACAGTGTCAGTGATAAAAGCTGTGTTAAATACCAACCATGTCAACATCAGGAGGATTTGTTATGGATGCACAGTCAGAGGGTGTGTGTGTGTGTGTATCTATGGAGTGTGTACACTATGTTGGCTCATGCCTGTTTATACAGTCTACTGTAATTAAAACATCAAGAGAGGAACAGTCAATCAAAGCAATGTCTAATAGGTTAATCTGTGAATTTGTAATATGTTAATTCAATGTGCTTTACAGCCAGGAATATTTAGAGAATATGGTTTACCAAACTGTGACACCCACGGGTTGCAACATTCACTGCAGTTGACAACATGAAAGGCAGGCAGGAGAACCATCACAGTGATGATTTTACTTTTCTCTGAGCTTTGTATAGTCTGCTTCCAGACATCTGAATCACTGCCCACCTATGTTTTCATTGGCTCAAGTACGTATGATGTTGTGCTCAATGATGGCTGTTTCCAGCCATTTACAATTAAGTTGAAGATGATGATTAAGAATGGGGATGTCATCATTGTGTGCCAGAGCCAGAAAAATGTAGGTCATTAGTTTATTGAAATGACAGACTAATAGTTATTTTACATCCATTACAAATGAATGTAACAGCTAGAGAGGCATAGCCTTCCTGTCATAGTGCCTAACTCTAAAAGAACAAAAGTCAATTTACTGCTGATCTTCTATAGATCTTCATTAATATGACCCTTGTTTTCTCTCAACATTTAATATTTGCTACTCTTGCTTCACAGTATTAAAGATTTTCTTCTTATTTTTCTCTGGACATTACTGATAGTGTCATCAATGATGCCGTGTCTATGAAAACAAATTAAAATTATAACAAAAGAAGTAACAAGGGTAGATTAGTTTAACACAGTCGTACATGCTGTAACTATGCTTTAAACAAATAACTCACATAACTCAACTGTTGTGACAAATGTTAACTGCTGAGTAACTGCTTGCTCACTTCTTTGTTGACCAAAATTACATTGATGCAACAGCATGCATTAGCCACAACTGGTAAAATAAAGTGGCAAATGAGAAAAGTTGTCAGACTGTATGAAGTAAAATAAAACAATATTTCACTCTGATTACCATGCTAAGCTCAGCCTGACAGCTGAGGTCAGGCTAAAAGTGCTAAGTTTGTCCCAGCAGAGGCACTACAGAAGTTGTTGACTCACAAGATAGGAAGCAGAAAACACTGCTGTCACCACCATAGCATGAACATTCATTCTTGACCTTGGAAACAGTACTGTAAAATCTCAAGGTGCATACACAGACTGTTTACACAGCTTTTAACAGAGTCACATTGTGCTTGTCAGCAGGTTGGAGTTTGTTCAGTTGTCATGGAAATAGATCAGTTCATACCTTTGTAGTTCCATACTTAGGTCACATGATGACAACTGAGTTATCACCATGACAGCTGATGACCATGAGATGCAGCTGAGAACTCTGGGATAAACTAGTAGGTGGACTATGAATTAGTCAGACCAAAAAAACAAACAAACAAAAAAAAAAACACAATGCAACTGTTGACATGTCACAAGTAGACATTGCTTTGCTGAGTGTCTGAGCATGTTTGAGCAATCTGTCTAGTAGAATATTAGCACTAAGTTCACATTTTATCCGGATAATAGCACAAGAAGAATGGTGGAATGATCCATCATTACGAGGATGACTGTCTGGACCTGTGTCGGATGGCACAGACAAGTTGGACACTGTGACCCCTTTAAGTGGGAAGCAGTGCTGACTGGGAAGAAAGTCATGAATGAGGAGGTTAAAGGAGGCTGTTGACCCCCACATGAAGTCATTCTCTCCTGTCTCCCTTCATTCACTTCCTCACATGATGGAACTGGTTGAGTGTTGGTTACAGACTTGTTAGGTAATGGATGGATGGAATTGCATAAGAAGAAGAACCTTTCCTGCCGACTCAGATCTGTGATCTGAGATGTGTGCACCTGAAATGTTTTCACTGTCTGTTGTTTTATCATGTCTGTTCATTTGTCTCCAGTTAGGATTTGCTGATCTCAATATTGCAGAGTTTGCTGGATCAGGCTCCACAGTTCGCTGCTGCATCCTGGAAGGTTATGACACCAAAAACACTCGACAGGACAACTCAATCCTCAAGGCAAGACAAACACACACACACACATACTGAATTGATCAGCACTAAGGTTTAGTAACACTTCTGTTTTTTATAGGTAACAATTGGGATGACTCTTCTGTCTGGGGACCCCTGCTTTAAGACGTGAGTTCCTCTTTGGGTTTTCAAAGTCTGACACTAACACAATTGACATCCCCTCAACAACCCCCATCTACCCCTGTGATGACCCTTGCATTGTCTGTGTCCACAGACCTTCAACTCTACACGAATATCAGTATATGAGTGGATAGACCAGAATACAGTGTTCCAGGAATATAAGAACCATGCTGAATATAAGAACATATATGATATAAGCAGGGAAAGCAGTGTTGGTGTAGAGTTGCCTTTGACCTACAATTTGAGCCTCACTTTAATATTTATTATATATTTGTAACTTTGTGTTGTTCTCAGAACACCAGCATGCACCTGTGACTTAAACTTCACACTGTATTTTTTGCTTATATTGAGAATGTAACTGTGGTAACTGTTAGAAATACCCATCATGTTTGTTTGTTTTATTTTTACTCTCAGGCCTCCCAGCACAGCCAAATCTGTCTCCACAGGGGACGAGGACCCCACTCTACAGCTAGACTGTAAGGGAGAGAGTACTGATGCCACAGTGCAGCCACTAGGGGGCATCACAGAGGGCACTCATGCCTTCAAACCGCGACAGTCGTCACTACGTAGTTCAGGTAACTGCTCACATCATTGTTCCCTGTGTATTCTCTAACCACCTGGAGTTGAATGGTAAGTACTGTTTTTTACTACTTGGGTCAAATTAAATAAGACCTATGTTGCAATGAAATCTTTCACACAAGATAGCTAATGTCTCAACAAAGTAGGTTAGTTGAGAAAACATTCATCTGAATGTTATCCCAAAATTATTACAGGGTAAAGATAAAATTATTCTATATTTTGATTGTCAACTTATCTTATGAAAAGACCAGAACCAACAGAATGTTACTCTGTCTCTCAGTGCTTTCTGAATTTCCTAAAATAGCTGATCACTGTAGTTATAAGAAATAGTGCATTTGTTAGAGACTGTTTTCAGTGGTGGATTTACATTCTAGAACAGGTAGTAAGTGTTGTAGTTAGTAGTGTGTGTAGTAAGCAGTGTGTGTGTTCATGATGAAGGAACATGTCACCTAGTGGAACAGTGTGGCTCACTGATGTGTTTTTGGGCAACAATGGAGCTCTATGGCTCAAGCTTTGATAGGATACATCTCCACACTTATGTATTCACATCTTCTCATTCTTTACAGACATTATTGCACTTTTTAAATTTAATTTTAAATGGAGAAAATAAAAGTGAAGGGGTCTGAATACTTTCTGAGGCTGCTCTACATAGTTTTGTGTTATTTCTCTGGTTTTGACATTTCTGCTCTGTGCAGTGGACATGAATGTAGTTTTGTTTGTTGTGCTATTTATTTTTAGGAGAACCAATTTCTAACACAGAATGACCATGGGAAAACTCATTCTTACCAAAAACAAAAACAGTGTGTTCTATGGATCAGCCACTGCACAGAAAACTACAGTAGTATCAGTAACTATGTATCATATAACATCCTCTGGTTCTAGCTTCTCAAATGGGATGGTTTGCTGCTTTTTGTCTTTTTACATCATTTAAAAATGAATGTAGGGGTGAATAAACTAGTTGTTACTAAACTAGTACTAATAAACTAATAGAGCCTCAGTTGGTACCCAAAGTTAATCATTATTGATCAGGAAAAATATTTATTTGATGCAATTTATTTATTTAATATGTATCTAAGGAGCATTGTAGAAAAGGGTTAGATTGTCTCTGTCTCTGTCTCTGTTCCATATCCTGCAGTCAGGTGTCAGTGTGTGCTTCCTCTGTGTGCTCTGACCACAGGGCTGCCTGAGGAGGGAGAGAGCGTGTCCAGCCCAGATGAGGTCTTTCACACCGGTCATTTCCGCAGCTCCAGCTATGCCAGCCAGCACAGCAAGATATCAGGTCAGAGAGCTTTCCTTCTTTATTCAGTTCAATTCAATTCAATTGAATTCAATTTATACAGCGCCATATCACAACAAAAGTCATCTCAAGGCACCATCAGGCTCAGATGTGGCTACTTGCTCATGCAAAGACCAGGATGATTCGACCTGAGAGAGCTGTGACCAGCACAATTTATGAAAATATTTGACCTGAGCCCTCAAAATTACTTTGGGTAGACAAATAAGGGGGGAGTATAGTCAAGTGGTGGTACTGTGCATCCATTTAAGGCTTCCACACAGAATTGGGAAAACTTGGCAACTGGCCGAGGGCCCCAGGAGCCATGACAGCTCTAGTGTTACTGTGTATTATCTGGTTTGTGTTAATTCAGTTTAAAATATGTTCCACTAAAGCACAACATCACATAAGATGATGGACTTGTCCTGCTTCAGGCCAAGAGAATCTACATTATTTCAGGTGTGTGTTTACTGCAAATGTTAACTGGAATACTAAATAAAAACTGGCATTGACAAGCTGGTGGTCAACCACTAACCACTCTGCTGCTCTCTGTGTCTATTTGTAACTGAAATACAGGTTTTTGACTAAATAATTCCAATTTGTGATGCTCATTTTTCAAATTAAAAGCCTTCAAGTAATTGAGGGGAGTGTTCCACGTAGAGCTATTTGAAGGCTTTTGTGCATCTGTGCAGGAAGTGTCAAGATTCACTGTTGGTAACTCAACAAAGCTTTAAAAACAAGATGAGTTGGAGATTTGAATAAACATGGACATGAAAGAAGATTTGAGTTTGCAAACAACATTAGTATCAACAACAAATGTGAAAAGCAGTGAAAAGTAGAACCTGCAACCTCTGTAGCAAAAAGACATTAAGATCTGCAGGAAGGTTTAGCTGATGTGGTAGTGCACTGTTTGACTGTGCAGCATTAATGCACATACAGGGTCTTCATGGAGGAGTCATCAGAAGGAAACCTTATATAGGGGGTCATCACAAAAGTCAACATTCGAAGTCTGCAAAGCAACATCTGATAATCCAGAGTATAGAAGTATTCTGCTTTAAGATTGTGGAAATATCACACAGATGGAAGGAAGAATGAATTCAACAAATTCTGGATGATGGTCAAGAAAATGAACAGAAAAGATGCTAGCTTCTAGGATCAAAGCAGAACTCAACATCCACCATGAACTACTACAAGAAACACAAGCTAAAGCTTTTAGAACAGTGCTCACAGTCCCCTGACCTGAACATTACTGAAAATCTGTAGTTAGAAGTTAAACATGTTGTGCTCACAGGGCAGTCTTAAGTTATCTCAGAGTCTGAAGTGATCTGCAGGAAGATTTGAGAATAGATAGTGATAGGTGATATTCTGGAATAGAAAAACTGCACATTGCACAAAGTTTGCAAGAGATGAGGGTTAATAGGGGCTCAGCAGATAACTTTTGACCCTGGGGCCCCATAGCATGTCACTCCAGCCCTGCCTGTACATGACATACTGTATTCCTCTCCTCTCCTCTCCTCTCCTCTCCTCCAGGCTACAGCACAGGTCACTCTCGCTGCTCCAGCCTCACTGACCTTAGTCACCATAGGAATGCCTCCTCCAGCAGCAGTACCTCATGCGGGTTTGCCCACCCTGCCCAGCCACCTCCCTCCACCCCAACTGAGCCTCACAGACAGGCAACTCCTACCAAACCAGAGAGGCCTCCTCCACCATCTGCAGCAGCCATCATGTCCAACAGATCCTCCAGGTAGATAAACACACACTTGAGCTTTTGGCAACACACATCTGTTCCGCATTTTTTCCACTGTGTCTTATAGGTCTTAGAGAGTCATGCTCTCACTGTGAGGCGTGTCTGGACATGGCACTGATAAAAGTCTAGGGTTGAATGTCAGGCATAAGCAAACTTACATACTTGGAACCTCCACCAAGAGTAGCACACTGAAACTGTTATTTATATACCTGATTTTATAATATCTCTACGTCCAGTTAAACGAATTTGCTTTATTTAAGTGTTTCAGTTAATTCATATTTTTATTATAGCAAGGTTGAAAGAGGAAACTATCACTCACTGATCTCAGTGCAGTAAGTGAGGATTTAAGCCTGTGAGGAGATGAAATCATCATGCTAGCTGCTGAGAAGGCTAATCCTGGGTTACCAGAAGATTTAGAAAATCACAGGTTTAGAGGATACAGAATTGTCTAATAATTTTCTTGACAACTTGATAAAAGAGACTGATGACACTGGTGGTGCTGATGTAGTGGCATGCTAAAGGGAGATTTGTGAGCAGCCAGAGACAAGTAGAGTGTAATGATGACCGGGGCTCGAACCCTGTACCCTCTTACTGTAAGGGGAGAGTGCTAACCACTGCCCCCTGCTTCCCCCAGTGTGTTGCACCTGAATTTAAATTAAAAACCTACTTTGAGAGCAGACAACAACTACCACTGAGCTCTTTAAGGCAAGGACTCACTTCATACATGAGGATGCCACAGAACTATATCATTCACTGACCTTGGCTCAAGAGTCAATAGAAAACCCTGTGCAGTTTCTAATCTGTTCCGTTTGCATCTGAGAGATGTCATCTTTATCAGAACATGAATACAAGACTTGTTCAGCTGAGGATGGATCTAGACGTCAACCACCAGTAGTGACTGTAAGCAAAAAGGACTCTTCTTTTTTGACTCTGTGTCAACCATCAACAGCTAATTGAAAAGAGACACCCTGACTGACAACTCAAGCCAACAATTCAGAAAATCTTGGAGAATCTTGGAGGAGACTCATGGTTCACTGTGTTTGATCAAGTAGAAGCATACCATCTGGGCTTTGTTAGTAAAGAGAGCCAGGCATGCATGGCCTTTATCACACCCTGGGTAATCTGATACTCTGATGAAGATGCTCCTGCTGCTTTCCAGCAGTATATGGAGAGGTGCCTTGGAGACCTGAGAGATGTCGTTTATGTGCCTTACCTTGATGACATTTTGGTCTTTAGTCAGGAATTTGACTTCCATGTGGAGAATGTGAGCATGGTGCTGCGGAAGCAAAAGGAAAAGTGTGTTATGTTGGCTGTGTCATCTCAGAGGATGATCACATGAACCCAACAGAAATAGAGGCTGTTCAAGCCTTGGTGGGTGTCAGAGTTCCCAGATTTCTGCTCACTGCAAAACACAGAGCAGGAGAAGGAGAAGGACTGCATGCTCAGAATAAAGGTAACACTGACCGGATTTCAATCATTATGTGTAATGTGAGTGAACTACCCAATGTGAAATTACAGTCCAAACAATCAAAGAGAGTCGTTTGAGTTCAAGTTGAAGGTGTTGTCGATATAGAAATTGGTTGTCATCATTTTGTAAAAGATGTCATTTTGTTTTCACCACACACTGGGACGGTATTCAGCTCAGGGTCACAAAGGTAAATGAGGTTTGTTCTGCAGGGTGCAGACTTCAACCACAATGTACATTATTCTGTCTAGTTATAGTTCTGATGTGATAACATTCTCATCATATGTTCTAGTTCTAGTTCCTCAATATTCTAACAAAGCTGTTGATGGCATTTTACAACTTGCATCTGATTAATCTCTTGAGAGTATAAGAACAAAGTCCCATCAGTGTCTTGTATTATTACTTAAACATCCCAGGCCCACATGGACATAAAGACATACAACAAATCAATGAACGAAATGAAGCTCAATTCACTACCAATGGGGGCCTTCACTTCAGTGTCTTGTTGGCAATAAGAAAACCACAGAATATTTAGCCTGTTTCAGATATGTACCTTGTCTCAGCTGGTGTTTGTCTCCCCAAACAACAGGAGGAAGAAGGACACTGTGGAGAGGCAGCCCAGCTGTGTGGACGACACTCGCATTGATGCAGATGACATTGTGGAGAAAATTGTCCAGAGCCAGAACTTTTCTGACAGTAGCAACAATGAAGGTTGGATAGAGTTTCAATTTTTGGTATTTAGTTTTAGCAGAATGTTCATGTATCACAGTCTTAACTTCTCTTCTGGATGCCTTGTTTTCCTTCAGACAGCAACTTGAGACTGTTTGTTAGCAAAGATGGGACCACTGCCCTCAGTGGGACACTTGCCAACAGGTATACTGTTCATATCCAACTTACTGTAGCTATTTACCTACCCAGTTTCTATCATCTAAATGACAGCATGTTTCTGTTTTTTTTTCACAGAGGAACACCTGGTATTTTTGAGCCGGTAGTCATCGAGACTCACTGAAAGATACATCGACACATCTCCAGCCCCATCAGTTTGTTCATGATTCTGTGATTCTGATTGTCTGTGTATATGCATACTTGTCTTCAGTGCACACAGCTTGATATAAGACTACTATGATATAGATATTGAGCCTTACCATACTTAATCAGGTGGTTGAAGGTGTGTAGAATACAACTACTGTATTTTCTCAAATAGTTGACAGGGCCTTGTTTTAACTCAAATGAAGAAAGAACAGGGCCTTTATTTCTAATTTTACTGGTGCAAATAGTTATAGTGCCTGTTGTTTGCTGTTAATTAATTTCCAAATAGTGAGAAGTGCAGAACCTGGCAAGTATCAGGCTTAAAGGTTTTTTCTTGTTCTCTTGTAAGAAGCAGTGAGCGTCTTTACTCACTGTCCTCACTGACTGGAAGTAACATTACAACACATCCAACAGAACCATAAACAGGTAGTAGGTCACAAGGTAGTAGGTCTTTTTCACAGTAGACATGTTGACATGTCATTGTAGGAAAAACACGGGTGTAACTAATAAAATAAATAATGTAAATGATTCCATATAGCTGCTTCAGTTTCAGGGTCCTCGTACTGTATATGCTGGATCACTGTCACAATTTCCTGGCTTACTTTGACACTTGAATAGACCAGAGCAATTCTTAATGTTATCAGCAACAAACACCTGTGCTTTTCCTACTGCAGTGAGTCAGAATGTCTGCTCTAAGTATTTTATTGACATCAACTGCCAAGCAACAATCAACTGGTTAAACAACAACTGGTTAAACCAGCTTGCAGCTAATAAAGGTAGACAGTTTGTTAAAGCAAGCACTGACGAAAATTAATGAGACACTAAAATCAAACATCATGCTGCACCATACACTATTAAAATCTGCTGTACAGTATTTTCACAGTTACAGAACTGTGATAATGTCATCTGTGTCCTAAATTTCAACTAATCAGTGTTTCAGTGATCTAATTAACTGTACAGGGATTCTCTATGTACCGAACAAAGGACCAGTCTGAAACACACCTAGTCAAACTGACCAGTGCTAAGTGCACAAATTACTTGAACAATACCCTGAAAACCACTGCATTGTGAGAAGTGTAGTGCAACACTGAAAAAATGCCATGTTACGGATGGTCTTGTCAGCGCTTTAAGTTGAACATTTCTGAGTGTGCTGTCAACAAGTGGTACCTGATCGTCTAACATAATACAAGACAGTGCATACCAATGGTAAAGTCAGACCATGAAATCCACTGTCCACTTGATGGACTGCTGTAAACGGTGTATCAAGTTAATCTCCATATAACTTAATTTATGTTTATAAGGACATACACAGGGACAAACACAAGAGTTTATGTCTGGAGTCATTTATATATCACAGCAGCCCTTTCACTGCTCCAGTTCTTGTTATGAATGAACCACTGACTGAAGACCACACGAGTCAAATGCCTTATGAGTATGTTGTGATAATATTCTAACTCTACAAGTTGACGAGCACCCACTGGATGCAGCACAAGAGCCATCAAAGGCTCATACTGAGGGCAGATGTCCTTAAGACAGACTGAGTCAAAATCAGCCTGGAGTTGGAACAGAAGCTTTAATGCTATGTGATGACTGTGTACAGTACATACTTATTATACTGTTTTGCACATGTGTTCTCTTTGGGGAGGATTGTTATAAACTGCTAAAAGGAAATGGAGATGGTACGGTCATCTAAAATGGCTTATGACATGTTCTTTTTTTAAATTTCTTTATTTCAATTTCAATTTATTTATTTTTTATTTCAATGCTCTTGCTTTAGGACAAAATATAATTTAGTGAATCTGTCAGTAGTTTTTCCTCCTGAAATAACACAAAGTCTGTGTTCATATGGCTTGCCATATGTAACCGTCCATTCCCTGCACTTGATAGTACTAACTCACTTTGTGAATCTGAATGCTCTTCTCAACTCATCAAGAATCAGGAGTTTCCTGCTGTTTACCAGGAGTTTGTCAAACTTTGGTCAGATTTCCGAGGATTCTTGCCTATATTCACATTCATTACACATATGGACAGCTTGTGTCATTTTAGAGACTCTGGCAAATGGATCACTGCTGATGATCAATTGACTAGTGCTGGACCTAATTGTTTGAAGATATTTATATAAATTAGTAAACTAACTTCATTTAGCCAACTGATATAGGCTGAGATTAATGGGCCTGACAAGAAGCACACTGGCCTTCTCATTTCACAATAACTGCACATTATCTACCAAAAGATGAACTTCAGCCAGAACCCAAAGTACTTTGTAGTTTTAGGCAGTTCCTGCTTTGTGAAGGTGCTGCAATATGGTGTAAGCCCATACCTCACAGTAGATTAACGAGAAATCCCTATTTTTCAGGTTATAGTCGAATGGCTAGTGTGTAAACTGCCCCTGTCATTTTATGCATAGAGTGAGCAGTGATAGGCTGGGGGTTGGCTGTAGTGAGGTCAGTGCTTCAGCTGCAGCACAAAGCTCCTGTTGTACCACAAGTGACAACATAAAACAGATCCCCACCCCCACTGGACTCTGCAACTACTGTTTCTGTACCTGCAGTATGTGTATGTTAATGTATTTGTTGATCCTGGACTATATGTTTGAATATACCACTATAAGTATGCAAACCATGTATGTTTGACTGATGTAAAAGTATGTATAACAGATACTGGAAAGCTTCCTTTTCATCTTTACTCTGGTCAGTTAATCCCTTGTTAATAGTGGGTAAATACTGCAGGAGTACTGTAATAAGTTTAACTGTCGGCAAATACTTGTGAACACAAGAAACTTTTTAATGGTTGTTTAATGTATCGCATCTGATTCTAGCAGAATTTTCAGGAATGTATGTACAGTGTCTATGAAAAAAATTTCAATTTCTTCGAATAGCAGTCCATATTTATCACTGAATCATTACACTTCTCCACAGTATCTATGGACATGGAGTCAGTCCCTGTACATATAGAATATATGGGGTTCTACTCAAAGAACCTTGTTTGCACATATAACCCTCTAATCTATTTTCCTTTTTCAGACAAGCAGGTTGTTCTGCAAATTTATACTGAATTGTATGTTTAAGCTAATATCTTATGGTGGGGATGGGACTGAAGGGATAAACAGTCATTATTTATAGTGAAGGGTGTAGTCATTACAGGACACATATAGCAAACGGAACTGGTTTGTTGCTGAATTGTCTAAATACTTATTCTTTACTTTGCACTTGACCATGTGTAGCCTGTGATATTATTACATAATTACACAACTAAATGCTTTTATTTATGTGGTGAATGGGAGTTTTCTTTCCTGATGACGGCCTATTTGAACTGAATCATTGCGTAATTATTTTGGGATTTTGTTGCATTATGTTGTTATGTTAAAGGATATATATATGAACTATTGTAACTTTTGTAATTTATTCAAGTAATACTACGGAAACTGGACCTAATCTTGTTAAATTAGGAGAATGACAAGAAATATAGGTATGAAAAAACACCTTAATGTATTGTGACTACGAATACAAGTATTTTCTCTTTTTGTGTAAAAATCCTGAGAAATATATGTAAAAGTCACATTAAGAATTGAGATTATCTTTTCTATTAATATCTGTATATAAACAATGCCAGTGTTGAGAAGTAATGAATTATTATTTGCCTCAACTTACATACTGAATAAAATGGTAAAACCTGGAGTCATCGCCATCCTATGTTTGATTTGGATTTATTTCTTGTCATATCCACATGGCTGGTGCTTATGCACCACACATTAGTGTGCCTATTGATATATTAATCATTACAATGATAACATGAGATAGTAGATTTATTAAACAAGACATGACAGCTCATACTACAGTATCTAGGGTGACTATTCTACTACTGTGCACTCCAGTAAAACTAAAATCAATTGAGTTTGACAAAAACCACAACAACTTAGCTTAAGATCTACTTACTAGCTTTTTCCAGAGCTTTCAACAGCATTTCAGAGTCTTACAGAGCAGTCATTTTCTTCCTCAGTCCTCCTCTGCTGCAGACCATGTTGAAAAGCTTCTCCTTCTTTCTCCTTCCTTTCAGCATGATTCCATTTAATGGTGTCTCTACTCGACTACAGTTCAGTGGCAAATATTGCACTTTTTACTGCACTTCAGTTATTGAACAACTTCAGTTATGATTTGCTTTTTCAGATTTTGCATATAAAACATGATCAGTTCATAAAATCTAAATATAAAACATATTGCAGTATTACAGAATAAACTCAAAATTGCAGAAAAAAACTAGCCCCACAAACACTAACAATAAATTACTCCTTGCACATTAATGCATCAGTAATAGTAATGATAATAATTGAATAACATTATTATAAGTTGTAACACTGCCATTTTACATATTTAACATACATTTTATTGCTAAAATCCTGAAAGCAGGGGTTTTGCTTGTAATGTAATTACGGTGGTGTTGTATGCCTATGCTAGTTTTATTAAAAGGTAAAGTATCTGTACATGAAATTGCGCTGCCTCAGTACATCATTACTACTAACAGTTTGCGGTTCAACCAGTAGGGGGAAGCAGAGATCCACTGATGGTGCTGAAGAGCCGTTTAATAGCAGAGAGAAGAACAACAGGAAACGTCAGCAAACAACAGTACATGTCAGAAATGGTAAGAACGATAAACTGATTGAATTTATACAAGAGGAATATTGACATCTATTTTAAGCAACCGCTAACTCAGAAAATGAAAAAAAGAGGAACGAAAAAAAAAAAGACTTTCAGACTCTTTAACCCGATATTGAAGTTTCGTTGGTTAACAAATAGTTACGGTTGCTAATCCCCGGGTTATGTGAGCATGCTAGAGACATTGATGTTGGTTATAACTAGATACTTGACATCATATCGTTTATAACCAGCTTTTATGTAGCTGTTTTAGATTATGGCCATATGAGTACTGTCTTACAAATGTATAAAACCCATGAATACATACATTCATGAACAGTTTTCAATCAAATGTTCCTCCGCTAGTCGGTAGTAACTGATAGGTTTCTCTGAAACTGTTTGAAAGTTTACGTATATTTTGCAAGAGAGCACTGCTAGTTCATGAACTAACTAATACTATGCGACGTGCCTTATCTCTAAATACGCCAATTAATTTAAGTGCAAGATATTTGAATGGAGTTTTGGATGGCTCCCCATGTTAAGCAGATCTTGACGTGAGCTGTCACTGCAGGTTTCTCAGTAAAACCTCTCAGTCTTAGTGGATGGTAAAAAGCATTGACCTGGGTATTTATATGGACAAAACAGAGCAAAGCCTGAGTTTCTGCCGTGGCTTGATAGGATGTTAAACAGTTATTCAAAATGGGCTAAGTTGAATTAAAAAATTAGTCCCACAGCTACATTAATACAGTAAGTAATGCAATGATTCAGCAGAAAAAAAGAGCAAATGGGGTTTTCTTGCCTTGTTTGGGAGAGTGATGTTCCTGAGGTCATCTGGTGTTTTAGGTCTCTCAGCATCATACACCCTCACTCAGGTGAGGCCCAGACAGGCCCAGACAGTGTTGATCAGATCCTGCCAGCACCACTGGCCCATGGACTTCTCCTCATGATCCAAAGCCATGTGGAGGCCCTCTCTGTGGCCTCCATGGTGGCTGCAGAGAGGACTTTTTCTTTTTACAGCCATAATGATGCTAAGTAGAGTGTAGACCTTGCATGGTGAGTGGCCAGCAAAGCTCATACACCCCACTTCAATGGGCTCACAGTTTGCCCTTCAGCCCTTCCTCAGGTACTGCTCCACCAGCTCCTGGTACTTGGACCACTTCTGCTCATTTGCTGTGGTTCTGGAGGAGGTTCCTAAAATCTGAGAAAGGTTTATGATGAGTTAGGCTTAAGACTTCAAATATTTCACAGAAGTAGTATGTTGGAGGTATAGAGGGAAGGTCAAATAGTTGCATTATGGGAAATGTAGGACCCAGCATTTTAAGCTTGTGACTGTATTCTTTGTTTTCAGGCTACAGGAGTGGACCAAGTGGTTGGCATGAGTCTTGTTGTCTTCAGCCTCCTGCTGTTTACATACTACTCAGTCTGGGTCATCGTCCTGGTAGGTTCTGTCTGTATCACTAACATCCCAATTAGTGAGCCTCATGATACCAAAAGTCAATCAAAATAAACTAAAACATATTGTCAGTGACATGGCTTTTCAAGTTACAGAGAGGTTTTTTTTTTTAGCATTAGTGTTAGAACTTCTATAGTATCCCACTTTGACTGCTGCTTCAGTCTCTGCAGGTCTCTGTCCAGTATCACCCACAGAGTAACAAGACCTACTGCTGGCTCTGATATTCTGCAGATTAATATCTCTGTTACGGTCATATCCTGTTGACCACTTCTCATATCAGTCATGCATCACTTTGCTTTAGAAATATGTTTTTTATTGTCTAACATTGAATCAATCTCTCATTATCTCTGCTATAGTAGTACTACTATAGTATAGCACTGCTCCAATGACACGCTGTTAGCAGCCGTAGCCTACAAATAATATTTTTTTAAATTGTTGTGGGTCTTCTAATATCACTACTGACACTGTTTAATTTGTTAGCTTATTTCTAACAGCAGGACTTGAAGCTTTGCAGTGTGAGTTCTTCGTTTTACTCTCTTGTAACATTTTTGTGAATGAAACTTGCCCACAAACATAACAGCATAACAGGCAGCCCTGTACAGCACTTTTATGGGCATCAATTATACTAATGATCTAATGTCATGCCTGTACATTTCACCATGAACGGGCTGAAAAAGACAATTTACAACAGGTTTGTTCAGTTAAGACAATTCCAGTATTTCAGTACTTCAGTAATATATTATGTATTCTTGTGAATTTCATTTTTATATTAAAAGGAATGTGAAAATCACTTAAGTAAACTAATTTTTACCTCTGCAGTGATTTCTCATTTTTTAAATGTATAATGTTAGCAGGTATTCAGACTTTTAAAACCACATTAAGAATACTAATAAACTTATGATGTGCTATTTTGTCCTTTTCCAGCCTTTTGTTGACAGTGATCATGTACTACACAAGTATTTTCTCCCTCGGGAGTACTCAGTCATTCTGCCTGGCATTGCAGCAGTAATACTGCTCCTCTGTATAGGTGAGTAAACTATCTGTGCCTTAAAACACAGCACACTCTCAAGCAGTCTCACTGAAGTGTGGACTCCACAGACAACCCCTCTAAATGCATTGCCTATAGAATTAAGTGATGTGTGAGAATGTGTGTCATTTCTTCTCCTCTCCACAGGGGCCTTCACAGCAGTTGTAATGTGGAAAAATCACAAGCCAAAGAAAGTGGACTAATCTCAGGATGTTATAGGGACTGTTGTAGATTTGAATACGTGAAATAAGCCTAGATGCTAAACCTTCTCTGGTGGCCCCACAAGCAAAAATCCCACCTCCATTCTCTAATAATGGCTCCTGAACAACAACGTTCATGCTTACAACGTATCACTTGTGAAAAATAAAGTTTCCTGATATTTATAATTTGGTTCTATGTTCAGTTCAGATAAGAGCTAATAAGTGGAAAATTAGCTTTTGTATTTTAAAACCATTTCAAACCTTTGACGTTGGCGCCCCCAGGTGGCAGTACAAATAAAGACAGTGGGTGTCCGATAACATAGAGCACACAGAGTGGACCAGTTTCATTGGGATTGCCTCATTCTTCTACATACCAAAACGTGTCATAGGAATAACTTGAAAGGTAACACAAAACATTGACACACAACAGCTTGTAAAATTGTCAGCAAATCACTTCTACAATGACTGTTTACATAAGTTCACCCCCTTTAGCAGTAGGCAGTGTTAACAGGAACCATTTAGCTGACGGGTTTATGGTACTGTGTGTTCAAATCAATATCATGTTTGATAGACCAACATATTTAAACACCCCTCCACTCTGAAGGATTTCAAAGGGATCCAGTATCTCAGACCAGCTACTGTAAAGGGGGAATCTAAAACTACTCTGATTACAAAGTTGCAAATCTTTGTAAACGTGAAACAGGGAATACTTCTATGAAAGCAGAATGTAAATCCCTATTTAATGTAGCTGGTTGCATCAGTCTCATACTTACACACTCTCATCTCAGAATGATTTTCTCTGACTGTTTTTTGACTGATTATTCAGATGTTGTTTTCTGCTCATTTTGACTAATCAGTAATTTTTTTCCTCTGAGGAAGTAGAACATGTTACATTCACAACACACTACATTCTAAAAGAGTATCTGATGTTGTGAATACTTAGATGTCTTATCCTCAAATATAATACAACCACCTATTTGAAACATGGTTTCCAGGAAAGAAAAAAAAGTCTCATGTTTGGGTCTGAACAGTTATTGGCAGTAATATGGCAGAATATGTGTCACTGTTTGAAAAATGTCAGAATTCCAACTTATGTGAAAGCAGCACAGTTCTGAAACTCTATAAATACTGTGACATACTGTACAGGTGTCTGTTTTGTAGTGTGTGAAAGTGTGGATCATGTATTGTAAATTGTTTTGGATACAAAGCAACATTTTGTCTGCAGTCAGTGGCACACACCTACAGTAAGGCCGGGGATGGGACTTCTGGTCCTTTTTCTCTGTTCAATAAAATGTTTATTGGATACAGATGTTTTATTTCTCTTTACAGCCCTTGTGTAAAGTAGATGCAGTCAATCTAACAGCAATAGTCATGGTCATGGTGACACTAGCTACTGATACATATGTTAATACTGTAATTAACTACAAGCTGTTGACTGGTTTAACCAGTGATAATAGTGGCTTGTCCAAGTACTGTGTGTTTTCCATTGTAGCCCAGCCCACCACCACCCCACCCAAACACCTGCTGAGAGACAGCATGCACAACTTAAGGATTAGGTTTCATTTTCAAATAGTATGTTTCACATCTACAAGAGAGGACAATTGATGGATGATGATGAGGATGATCTCTGATGAGTTTATCAAATACATTTTTTCAATTTTTAAACTTTCACAACTCACACTGAACACTTCTGTATCAATATGACACAGTTTATCATAGAATTTTAATCAATGTTGCATTTTAAAATAAAAGAGACATCATCAGTGATGATTTTAAACAGTCTGCAGTATGGAAGCTCTGAGAGGCAAGTGAAAAAAAAATACTGGTGTCTGATTTTTGTAAGTGTTTGTTGTATTACTTTCTTCACATTGGTGGAACTTCGTTTTTATATTACAGTGAGCAAAAAGATCAAAGTGTACAACATGACTAGTCAGTGCTCTGTGTGGATCAGGGTGGGTTCAGGGTTAATGTTGAAGGACTAATGAGGAACAGCTTATTAACTCATTCATTCATTCACTCATTCATGACTTACCAGTTCTCAGGTTGTTCCTGTATCATTCCTCCCTTCTTTGTTGTAAACTGTGACCATGAGAGGTTTTTTTCTTTTCTAATGAGCAGCAGTATTTTTGCTGCCACTGCCAGGAGACTGGATGAGGAGCAATATCTGCAGCTTAGATATGGATCATTTCCAGCAGTCATCAGATGACACCATGAGTCAGCGTATGCACTGTGACTGGACTGCTACCATCTTTATTAACAGGCATTTATTGTTCTTCGTGTTGTGTATTCATGTAGTTGATCAATGTGCTACAATATGTTACAGTATTGATTTTAGTATTTGTGATAATGACACTCAGGTGTTAGCTCAATGGGAACTCTTAGCTCAAACCAAAGTTTACCGTCTACCACAACAGCCCTGTGATAAATCCTTCATGGTGGTTGTACTGCTCACTTTGTCTTGGAACTGTGTAAGTGTTTGGAGGGTGTCTGTGGAGCTGTTAAACTGTGATGCCTTATTAAAAAGAGAGGTGTGTTGGCTTGAGTGGATAAAAATATAGGAACACCTCAACATTGCGCAATGCAGTTCAACAATGCCACAAACCACAGCCTCAGTAAAATGAACCACTCTTCAACACAGTTTCAACAAAAACTGAAAAACCTTCATGAAGGAGGATTTATTGCCAAGCTGTTGCCAAGCTGCTAATAAAGTGACTGTGATGATTTCTGTTGTGTGCTGCAGTTAAATCTGTCAGAGAGAATGTATGGGTGTGACTGCGGGGTGAGTGAGGCTCAGTGCCATCATCACTGCCAGTCTGCAGGCTAACATGTGACACAGAGAGAGAGAGAGGGAGAGACAGAGAGAGAGAGAGCCCGGCAGCTGCACGCAGACCTGCTCAGCTCTTCGTCCGTGAGTCAGACCAAGGCAAGTAAAACGCTTTACTCTGATGACAGTCATGATATACAACAGATGAGTACTCGTTGATTGAATAATGTTTTTTCCCATAATGGTGTTGGGATATGTTCCCTTCATTTCAGCTATTGATAACAGAGATCAGTAATTGAAGTGCAGAGCAAAACATCCTTATATAAATCCTCTTTCTGTGGCTCAGAATTTTCCTAACTTCCTGATACTCAGGCAGCAGAATAGCATAAAAGCAGAAATACTGACTAAGCATTTTGCTAATCCTCATCAGGAAAAGAGGCAGTTCTCCAGGCTCCGTTTTTAGATAAAACTAACGTTTCTGAATCAAACATGACTGTCTTGTCTTTTGATTGTCTTTTGATTAATACATCTAATCCTGATTCCTGCTACACTGTGAAATAGCTCCTCAATAACATACATTTAGAGATGGTTATGATGGATATTTTGAATAAAGATGTATAAACTGTAGCTGTGGGCAGAATGAGGTAACCTCTGACCCAGGACTTGAAAAGACAGCCTCTGTGCCTGTTGTCAACAAGCTGCATACTCAGCATCACTGGTTTAACATGTATGGGACATGAATGGAATGGCTGGTGTTGACAGTACAGCATGTTATTGGACTTAATGTTACACAATTAGGCTGGAAAAGATATGGAAATGTAACATTTTATCTCGGATTTCTGTTTCTGGCTGTTATTCTAAGTGTCTGACAACATTATGGATAAGATTCCTACAGAGATATAGCTTTTTATGAAAGAGTAAGATCCTTTTTGTTTAACCAGAAACAGCTGTGTCATGGCTCTGTTCAAAGCCACCACTGACAAAACCAGTACCTGATAGAACACAGGACTTGGCCGTCTATCATTGCCTCCATGTGCAAGGCAGGCCATGACATTCAGGATAGGATAGGATTCAATGATGATGAGGTTAATGATGAGTTTTTAATATAACTACTAACTATCTGTAGGACTAGTGGAGCTACATAAATTGGGATAAAAGCTGCCTATCAAGTTTAGCCCAAGCCTGCACCATATACATATTGGAACCAATATCAGATTTATCTGCAGATATTAGCTCACTGGAAGTAGGAAGAAACTGCAGTCCTGAAATACCAGCCCTGGTTTGAGCTAATTTAGAAACAGTCAAGTCAAGCCAGTTTTTATTTTTTATTTGTATGGTGCATAATCATAACAGAAGTTATCTCAGGGCACTTTCTCTATGCCACTGCCGGGGAAAGAGCAGATTTGGATGGTAAAGAATGTTTTGTGTCTCGACTTCTCTTATATTTTCTCTTAACAGAAAATTGTGAGAAAACGTAAGATAAATTTAAGAGAACGCTGCTGCATGAGGCTCAGTGTGTATGTGGACAGGCAACTTAACACCTTTGCTTCAGGATTCTGAAGAGCATGAGGGACTTGACCCACTCTGTTCACAATGTGTGGCTGGAGAAATATCACATTGTGAAGGGGGCTGTATTACAGTAAGACAACAAATGCACTGTTTTTCATCAAAACTCTTGATGATAGTCATACGCACAGTCTGGTCTATGACATAACAGTGTAGCCTGCACAGCCAGGAGTGTTAGCTGGCACCATGTTAACAGATTATCTGGTGGTGAGGCTGCTCAGCTACCCATGTCAGCTTTGTGATACTATCTTGTAGGATGTGGTCAGAGTCTCCTGTACTTTGTAACCCTGTCTTTAGCCCTTCAGGGAGTATGTTCTCTCAAAGTGTGAGAAACCTCCTGCCCAGTCAGGATTGTCAGTAGAGGCATAGCGGTGGTAGGTATACAGCATAACCACCTCTAAACAAGGAGATTTACCATACACACACCTAGAAATATCTACAGATCCCCATCAGTGCCCATCATGCAGACAACAGACAACAACACCACGGTCTTTCATCTACAGTAATCTGTGGCAGAAGTTAAGTCATCTTATCTAAATGTTTCTTTGATAACACATGGCAGTATCCACAACAGATGGTTCTCACTGAGAATTTTCTCCAACATCACACATTTCTCTTTAAATCATGCTTTTATTTGTTCAAGAAATAACTATTAGAATGTTTCACCCTCTGCCTGTTTGAACTGCTCTCTTAAAAGTGTGATGTGTTCAAGCTCCAGCAGCTTGAAAACTCAAGTGGATCATCAAAGAGGGTCACACAAGGTTGTGATGAGACACAAAGCTTTTGTTTCAAATACAAAGTGAAGCTGTGAGCGTTGCTAGTAACAGAGAAAAGAGCTCAAAAGGTGCAAGGAGCTTTGCATCATGCTCGTTGCTATGGAACTACCCAATAGCATAGCCAGCTAACTTTAAAGGGCTTAATGTTGTGATGTAATTGCAGGGGCAGCTGAACAAGTGGGACAGGGACCACAGATTGAAGGTTTAATTTTAAATCAGACTCTGCTGCTGTTGCAAAATGATACCAGGAATTCAATTCACAGTTTGAGAGGAATTCAATTAAATTTGACCTGGCTTAATTTTTTCAAATCAGTTACTACAGCAGTTGTAGTCTATGGATCCACACTTTGCAGAAACCATCGAAAATGTATCAAACTTACATACAACACATCAAGTCAGACTTTAAATGCAGAATTTTTCCACCTTTTAGTGTAACAGGAAGTGCTCTTAATAATGCACTACAGGCAGATTTTTTTTGCATTCACTTGATGATCAAGAGGTTAAAGGATCAGTTCACCCAGATTAGAAAATAATATGTTCCATGTGAAAGTATAAATCTTAAGAAGGGGTCACAAATATATAGTTGATATATAATTGAAAAACATGCCTTGTATGTATGTCTTTTCATGGTGATGAAGGAACATGTCACCCAGTGCAACAGTGCTGCTCAATGATGTGGTTTTAATGGATACACAAACAGTTGGAGTTACTGGGATACATTCATTGTTAGTTTTGGTCCAGTCATGGTATTTGTTGTCAATAAAAATAAAATAAAATACATTTTAAAAAATGAATAGAATATCATCAGCCCCAGCCTTTGAAACTGATCCTTATGTTCTTGTGTAAAAATGCATTTTGGTCATACACTTGTACCGTCTTATAGATGTAGAAACTCAGCTGCTTCCACAGTGATAAATATTTGAGGATGTTAAGTGTTTATTGATTTATTGACATCCTTTTTATACATGTTTTATTTTCACCATTGCCTCTCTCTTTCCTTTTTGTTCTTGCTTCATGTTCTTTTACTGTCTCATGCTTCTACAGATGCACTAGTTAGTGGGACATTTTTGTACCTGTGCTATGTCTTCCATTTATTACAGCAAATGTAGACATAGTTGAACATTTAAAATGTGTTTTAATGAAGAGATGTGGTGGTCCTCCGACCACCACTATGCCATTAACCACAGCACAGTCAATGAAGCTATTATCCCTTTGTGATGGTCTGCATAGTTACCCTGTTAACAACTCAGCTGATAGTCAGCTGTCTTTTGTGTTTGTCACTGGCCTCTACTTACTCTTTGACTTCTTTCTGTCAGAGCTTTAAAAATCTCCTCTCTCATATGTTTTGGATTTGTGTTGCAGTGTAGATGGAGATGTCAGCAGCTGCAGGTGGCCTGGGGATGATGTCTGGTCAACATCAGCGCTCCCGTACAGTGAAGAGGAGGAGGTGGGGAGGTTTGAGGCAGCAATGGAAACTTCTGGGCTTGTTTGAGATTGATCAGCAGCATGAGTTCTACAGCCTGACCTGCATGATGAAGGAAGGACTGGCAGCAGCCATCCAAAATACCATCGACAATACACCTACAGTGAGTACAGATCAGCAGAGGCAACAGTTTAATCATCATGGTGTTTAAAGTCTGCCCACTTAATATTCAAATTAAAGTATTGAGGGTCAAAAGATTACAGACTAAAAAACTGAAAAGTAACCAGTGTAGTGACCTTCTAACAGGTGGAATGTATTCTCTCCTAAATTAAGGCACTCTGAAACCTTTAGTGAATGATTGTATTTGCTTCAAAATTCATACCCCTCAGAGTCATAACTGTACTGAACACACAAACATGATACACGTTCTCTAGTGTCTTTGTAAATTCATGATTTATCTACATTATCAGCCTCCACTCACCTCTGTTCTATTCTAGCTCCACATTATTACCATTTATTTAGTTGTCTTGCAATCTGTGTAAAGATTGTGAAAAATGAAAAGTATTGTGTTTTAGTGGTTCAAGAGGACATCTGAATTAAAGTGTGCTTCATGTTTAGAAATAAAGCTGCAACATTAAAATGTTTGAAAGATTTTCAGAGCACCAACAAGTTCACATACTTATGTCTGGGAAATGGCATCAAGATGGCTGCACATTCTTTTTACATCTCTGTCGATATTGTGTCAGATGCAGTCATTAAATGTCAGAAAGTAAGAAAAGCTAGGTAACTCTGTGATGTAACTGCAAAGGCACTTGGCTCTACTCAAAACAAGGCCAGGATGTGTTGCTGAGGTTGCTTGTGTGGCAAGACCATGACAAATTTTTGTACTGTTTTGCTCCGCTGTGACAAAAAGGTGACTAAATTGTAATTACAGGCCTCTGTGTTGACAGTGTTGGAAAACAGCAGCTAAAACAGCTCAAACTTAGTGTCTTTGTGTGTGATGTGTGTGCCACATGTGTCAGATCAGGGGCAACAACATGCCCCCCTACAAACCCTGGAAGACCTTTTTGATTATTCTTACATACAAATATAATTTTAAGGGATTAATACTTAATTAGACCCCACTGACAACTGATATGTCAGCATGGACAATATTATTAGCCAACATTTTGTAATCAGATTTTTTTGAGGTGCTCTTTGGATGGGATACATGTAGAAATAAAAAAAATCAAGAAAACTCCAAGTCGCCCTCCTTTTTAAACAATTAAAATCCCTTCATTATAATGAACACGGTCATATTAAACTTAAAAACAATCTCTGACACGTTTTGGAATCGAGCCTTTGTCAGGCAGCCAACCACATCTCATAGAAAACTGGTCCCTTTCTCCAATAAAAGTCTTCCATTAGATAGGGTGTAGCCAAATAAAAATAGATTTTGGCCCACAGTTTTTAACAAAGCTGAATTAAAGAGCAACAGAGTGAATATAAACAATGTCAGTTGTTACAAAAAACCAAATAATGTCTGCAAATAATAAATGTTTACATAAAAGCAGTAAAATCTAGATCCTCATTTAGACCTGGGTGTTTAGTAACCTGTAATTTGGTGATCAAAAAGACTTCCCTTGACTCATCAGTAGGTCATTGTCCTTGCTTCCCTTGACCAGTTTACTTGGACCACTCTCTATAAATGAATGAGGAGATGTTCCAGCAGTCCAGCTCTTTCCATAACATCCAGCATGTATGAAAGATGTTAGTCATTGCCAGCCTTTCCTGTGCTTACTTACATTAGGGTAGGTAGAAGTAACATTCATTGTACAAAGTGTAGTGGTGTACCACAAAAGAAGTTCCATTTTACACACATAACTATAGACTGCATTTTAGACTCTGAGAACTATCAGTGCTGTTCGTGAGCACACCCAGTGAAGAAAGGCAGATGAAGCTGCTGCTGCTCCTCTGCAAGTCTGACCCTGTTGACATTATGTCACACACTACAACTATAAAACAAAACAATTTGAGACTGATGCACATGAGAAATAAAAAAAAAAAATTAAAAAACAATAACATAGCTAAAATAGATACAATAGAATAGAATACAATAAAATAAATGATTTAATTAAAATAAATAATCAAATAAAAAGCCATGCTAAAGAGGTGGGTTTTAAGTTTAAAGATATCAGCACTGAACTACTGGATACTTGCACACTGGTCCAACAGCTCTGAGCTGCATAAAAGTGTAAAGTTTTTGTCCTGCTCTTTGGACCAACCAATAGACTTGACCAAGCCCATGTGACCAAGTGCTTTAAAGACAAGTTAAAGGATTTTCAAATCAACAGATAAACTGAAAGGTAACCAGTGTAATGACTTTCTAACAGGTGAAATGTGTTCTCTCCCTCTGGTCCAATAGTCAGCCCTCAGCAAGAATCCTGTCATGAACAAGGCCTTAAACGAGAGAGTGGTATGCAGTGTCCACCCTGCTGCTGCTGCTGAATGAACAGTCCCAGGGCAGTTCAACAGACAGCTGTATGTTGCTGCTTCACCCTAATCCTAGTCAGACACACTGCTGACTCAGCATGCTGATGCACGAGTGTCCTGTCTGTTGTGTAGCCTGTGTTGTGTTATTGAGTCCTGACAACACAACACACACCTTTACGTATAACATACGGTGGCGGTGTTATAAAATAAATACCATATAATTGATTAAATGTTTTTGCCATCAATGACAGTAATGGCAGATATGACAGATAATTTCAGACCTTAACTCTCCAGGTTCCTGCCACTTAGAAGCATATACATTTCATGTACTTGAGAAAGTATGTAGACACCAAAACATTACACTCACATCTCATTCCAGCACCATGGATGTTAATGGAGGCTCCCTATAAGAGTTTCTACTGTTATAGTGACCATACTATTTTTTTTTCTCTCTTAATATGCTCAAAGCTAGCACCTACAGACCACAAACACTTCCACTGGATAAACTCTGAACTGACCGAGGTTCTGTCCAAATAAAATGTGTTGTCCCTTCCTTTCCTTAATCTGAAATGTTGTGTTTTAACCTTCAGGGCCACCATACTGAACACAGTGTTATGTTCATTAAAACCAACTGAAATGACTTTTGCTTTGTGACATGGAGCATAATAATGCTGGATATGTGCATTTATTCTTGATTTTTAGCTGTGCCAGTGGAATAGTTCTATTGATGGCAGTGTTATCTTTCAGACATTTTGCGTTGACAGGAATAATTCAGAGTCGAAAGAACTGAGGCAGACAGACAGTGCCACCCTGGTTGCATTTTCTGCAACCCGGACATTGAACTGTTAGCTGTGGGGCTACATCAATAATGCATACCCAGGGAGTACTCACATGCCATCTTGGTTGTTGTTTACTTCCTAACCAGGCAACCGTGTGTGACCTTTGCATATTTGCATTTGTACATTTTTCTATTCACATTGTGTGTTTTTATTGTTATTACTATTTACCATTACTATTTTTGCATGCTGCGTGCTTAGCTATTGTAAAAAAGCAATTTTCCTGCAGGGATCAATCAAGTTATTCTGATTCTGATATTACTCCACTTAAGTCCAGAATGAAATTTTGTACAAGCATTCATATTGTCTTTGGTGATCCACCAACTTTTCCTCTTGTGTTTCCACTAATCCTGTGAAATATCATGGCTGCCATCAGCTTACTTCAGTCTGCCACCAAGCTGTAGTTGGGAAGTTGATTGTTTTTCAGTTCAGCATGGATAAGATGTGATTCCATCTCAGAAAACAATGAAAACAAGGGGCTAATATATGTATATATATATATATATATATATATATGTGTGGGTGTGTGTGTGTGTATATACGAGGGGCCTTCAAAAAGTTTGTGGGAAAAGGACAGTGGTTTAAAAAATGGTTTAAGTTACGATGTTTATTTTTGCATTGCAAGATGGAGTGGGTTCCAGAAGGGTCAACGGTGAATCAACATTATTACAAACAGGTTCTACTGTGAGAAAACATCTGAAGAAAGAGACCACAATTGTGGAAAAATTGTTTCATTCTTTGTCATGCTCACACTGCGCTCTCGGTAAAGCAGTTTCTGGCCCAAAAACAAATCCCAGTGCTTGATCACCCTCCATATTCACCTGATCTAGCACTGTGTGATTTTTTCCTTTTTAAGATCTAATCTGTGCTCAAAGAACACGTTTTGATTCTGTGTCAGAAGTTAAGAAAAGAACGACAGAGGTTCTGAGACAATTCTCCTAAGAAGACCTACTGTACTGCTTTAATCAGTGGAAGACCTGAATGCAGCAGTATGTTGATGCAGAAGGAGAGTATGTTGGAGGAGAAAGACATTGAAAAATGTTTATGTTCAATAAAATTTTATTACAGCTTTAGTCTTGTTATTCAACAGCCATACCTTATATTTGTGTGTAAAAATGTATTTTGGTTAACAGATAATTAGCTTTCTTACTCAGTGACATCTTTCCTCTTTCTTCAACTCCAGAATGAGGTGTCAGATGATGACTTCAGATTAGAGGTCACTCAGATTCACAAGGTAGGTGCATGTGTCTGTGTCTTTGTAACTAAATTATTGCGCTGAATGCTCCACCCACATATTTAGCTGCATGTGTATCTGTGTCTGTAGGATTTTACAATGGAGACATTTGCAGGCCCGGTGTTTGCCAGCCTACGCAGCTCTTTAGGAATGACAGAGCAGGAGTATCAGCAGTCACTCTGTTCTGAAAACTGCTATCTCCAGTTCATTAGCAACTCCAAGAGCAAGGCTGACTTCTTCCTGACGTGAGTCAACACACAACAATTGTAATTCACTCACACACGTAATTGTTCAACTGTTGTTATAAGAAATTAACTTTTATTTGGAATTTAAATCCTATTTGCCTAAACTCAAGCCCAAAAGTCACAGTATATACTATAACTCTAGACCTAACATATTTAGCTTACTTCAACCTGCTGTGTTCCCCATAAAGATAGCTGTCATGACTCTCTACGCCCTGCTAACCTTGCACCTGCCACCTCCCTTGTAGAGATTTGGAGAAATGAGGACTCATGCTAAGCAACATATATCAAGGCAAGCTGCATTAGTCCCCTGCAGCTGTGGTTTTCACACAAATCATTTCAATTGCTTGGATCTGACCAAAAGAAGACCATTTTGTTTGTTTACATGTGTGAGGCCATGGATGGCTTTCCATAGAGCACTGGTGCTAGAGAGGTCATAGCAAACAGATACCTGTAAGTTACCAAACTTCAAGAATTGAAAGACAAAATACACACCATTCAATTTTCAACCCTACTGCTTACTGATAGAGACTCTAGCTATGGCTAATTGCTCCTAAGTTCACCAAAACACAACTCAGAGGAGCCTTTTTATTTTTGGATGTTTTGCTTGTTTTTTTATTTTTATTTATTTATTTATTTATTTATTTTTACCAAACTAATTATCCAATACAACTTTAACCTTTTCTCCCAACTACCATTGTAACTTTCCATCATAGTGTGTACAGAAAAAGGTACACCCAGATGCTAGAGTCTATTCTGGCAGGTCACACCTCATGTAGTGCCTCACATATTGTTTTATGTGTTGTCTTTTTCTTACCGGATGGAGAGCTGAGCATTTGGTCCAGCTAGCCTCAGTTTTTTCTTCCAGTTGGTCTTTGGAAGGTGAAACAAAGACAGCAGGATGACACTTTGATATGCACTGCAGATTCATTGTTGTAGTTACACCACTGGAATTGCTATCATCCGTGGTCACATCTATTTTCCAAGTCTGGTATGAACCTCATTCAAAATCCCATCAACATTTCTTTTTTTCTTTTCATTATGCTAATAACTAACAATCCAGCCTTGTGGCTTACTTCATATTTTTAGACAAGGGTGGTAGTTTCTTTTAAAAAAACAATAATATTTTTGTTTATTCAACATCTATGTTTGTTTGTTGTTGTTTTTTTTTTTTTTTTAGCAGAAGTGATTCATGAAAAATCTAGTTTGTTTAGAAAGCTATAGGAGCCTCCCTGGAACTTTCCCTGACATACAGTGTTTTGTGAGTCCTCGCTTCCGTGAATCTTTTCAAGTGAGATGATGAGTGTGAAGTTAGTACAGCAGTGTACTATTGTGCAAAAGCTGCTTAATATTATCTTACAGTTTAAGAAAGCAAGATGTTGCAATTCAGAATCAGAATCAGAATCAGACTTTATTGCCAAGTAAGTTTGCACATACAAGGAATTTGTCTTGGTATATTGGTGCTAAAGGACAATTATAATAAAAAGAAAAGAGCAAAAAGCAAAAAGCAAAAACTATATTTACAGGAACATAAGTAAAGGAGCATAAATATACATAATTAAATTAAAGTGTAAAGTGTAGAGTGCAAATGTTTGAAGGTGGCAGTGATTGTCCGGGGAGATGTGTGTTAATGTAACATGTAGTGGGGGGTGGGGGGATTATAGTCTGTGACGGTCTGTGTGTGTGTGTTGGGGGGGTGGGGTGGGGGCTATGTCTTGTTGAGGAGCCCAGTTGCAGAGGGGAAGAAACTGTTCTTGTGGCGTGAGGTCTTGATTTTGATGGACCGCAACCTCCTGCCAGAAGGGAGTGACCAAGAGTTTGTGACCAGGATGGGAGGGATTGGCCATGATCTTTCCTGCTCACCTCAGGGTCTTGGAGGTGTACAGGTCCTGGAGAGAAGGCAGGTTACAGCCAATCATCTGCAGCGTGTTATCCGCAGACCGGATAACACACTGCAGTCTGCCTCTGTCCCTGGCAGTAGCAGCAGTGTACCAGATTGTGATGGAGGAGGTGAGGACGGACTCAGTGATGGAGGTGTAGAAGTGCACCATCATTGTCCTTGGCAGGTTGAACTTCTTCAATTGTTGCAGGAAGTACATCCTCTGGGCCTTCTGACAGGGGAGTCACACAGGATGATGGGGGAGGGTGAAGCTGTGCTCTTCCTGAAGTCGACAACTATCTCCACTGTCTTCACAGCGTTGAGCTCCAGGTTGTTCTCACTGCACCACATGACCAGCTGGTCAATCTCCCTCCTGTAGGCAGACTCATCCCCCCCAGAGATGAGCCCAATGAGGGTGGTGTCGTCAGCAAACTTCAGGAGTTTGACAGACTGGTGACTGGAGGTGCAGCTGTTGGTATACAGGGAGAAGAGCAGAGGGGAAAGAACACAGCCTTGAGGGGAGCCGGTGCTGATGGTCTGAGAGTCAGAGATGTGTTTTCCCAGCTTCACATGCTGCCTCCTGTCCAACAGGAAGTCTGTGATCCACCTGCAGATGGAGTCAGGCATGCTCAGCTGGGAGGGCTTGTCATGTAGCAGTGCTGGAAGGATGTGTTGAAGGTGGAGCTGAAGTCCACAAACAAGATTCTAAATCTGAATGACAAATTCTATGACTATATCCAGTATGCTGTGTTTAGTATTGGTAAATCTCAGACAATATATAGAATAACAATTTTTTTTATGATAAAAGAGTTAGAGTCTGGGGATGTTGTATTATTAACAGGATGGATATGTACTTACTCTGTGCTTTTCAATTTCCAGAAATGATAAACGCTTCTTTTTGAAGACCCAGAACAAAAGGGAAATCAAATTCCTTCTGGCCAACCTGAAGATCTACATGGAACATCTGAGGACATACCCACATTCACTGCTCGTCAAGTTCCTAGGTACACATTACACAAATATGTATGATGATAAACTTAAAAAGATAATTTGACTTAGATATCTAAACAATAGTACAGTACATTAGGACTAACTAACCAAAATCTACATTTTTTTTTCATGGACAGAAATTTGTATTAATACTGATGCATTTTATTATAGACTTATTTTTATATTATGCACAAGTAGATGTTATGGACTATCAAAATTAGTACAAATATTACTATTAAGTAACTAATTATTACATAAATTAATAGGATTTAATTTACATTAAATCCATCTTGGGGCACCAGATAGTCAATTCATTAAATCTGTCTCATATACTAATTATTAATTTGAAACCTTGATTAATAATTAAGTTACTAACTAAAACCAAAATTACTGTATCAATAGTTGATGGATTTGGAGTTCTGCAGCATAGAGGTTAGCAATACTCACTTTTGTACAATAATAAAAAGACCAGCAAAACTCTGTGTATTCAGTATTCAAAAGTATTTATGTCAACACATACCAAATGAAATGACAAAACACAAACTCTAACCTAATCTACCAACACTATATGTGGATGTGTGCATGTATGAATGTGTATGTGAGTGTGTGTGTCTGTGTAAAACAATAAATGCTAACAACCAGTAACCTGACTATAAACAGACAGTGCTCAAGTAATAATTGAATTAAATCAATACATATACTGGCAATGTTGAAAAGCCCTATGCTTAGCCAAGCTGTGCAATGAAAGGTATGTAAACTAAGCCCAGTTATATTACCAAATTTAGGGGAAAAAGAAGATGCCTTTGGTGTGCTGCTCTGAAAAGTGCTGTTGTTGCTGTTAAGGTCGAGTAAACAGCAGTTATCCAGGCTGGGTGATTTCAGTGTCGTTGAGGAGATAAGTTCCTTTGTTCTCCTTGCAGAGTTAGCTGGTTGATGCTAACTCTGTGCTGTGGCTTTTTTTTCTGTTGGTGAACGCAGCTGGCAGACCTTGTGTCATACCTGCTGGTACTTGTTCCTTTGGTAGGCTCTTGTGTCGCTACCAAATTTCAGTCCAGTGCAGGCCTATGAGGTCAGAGAGCAGAAGAGAGAGACATGACTCTCTCAAGGAGTCCTCTGTAATAAGTAATAATACTTTATTATTATTATTATTATTATTATTATTATAAACTACTGAGAGTTACTTTCTACATTTGCTCATTTGGTTCACTTTCACTGTTATTTCAGCGTCATTTCCACCAGCAGGCAGCTATTTTCAATGACAAAGCAAGAATAAACCCACTGTACACTATCCCCTCAGCCTCAAATGACAAAGTTTGCTAGTAGCTAGGGAACATGGTGAAACATTCATAGCAACTAAGGAGCTGATGGACACCAAAGGATGAATGTTGTAATTAAATTCATTGAGTGGCCAGAAACATGAATAAAATGAATGTTCATGTTACTCTGTATTTGCTGGAATGTGTAAATAGCCAACTGGTGGGCGACATGCTCACCATAACTACATTATCAGATGATAATATGTCAGATTAAATGTTGCACTGGACTGAGTGATTTCTTACTGTTTTTTCAAGGTGTTCACAGGATCAAAATCCCACACAGACGGAAGGTACAGATCACATTTTATTACTGTTCTATGTGGCACTATAATTACCGGATGTTACCTAGAATTATAGAATTTTCTTTGTCCCTTGTGCTTTTGCAGAAATACTTCATTGTCATGCAAAGTGTGTTTTATCCAGATGATCGAATCAATGCCAGGTATGTTTGGTTTGGTAGTTCCCAGAAACATAAAGCACAAGTAATATTAGTAACAGTGCAGCCTCTTTATATGGTATGATGTGTGTTTCTTGTTGCCAGGTATGACATTAAGGGCTGTGAGGTGAGTCGTTGGACGGAACCTGCACCGGAGGGAAGCCAGATTATCGTGGTTCTCAAAGATCTCAACTTTGAAGGCCAGTATATCACTCTGGGTAAGCGAACACAATGTGATATTTATGTGTGCTGTGTGTGTGTCAAATGCCAGTGTGTAATAGCAGTAAGGGTGACATAGTTACACCTCCCATCAGGCTAGTCAGTGAATTGTTTTTACAACTGTGCCAAAATGCGTGCCTCTATCTTAAATTTACCATGTGCAAACATCCAATTCAAATAAATATCATTCAAATCAAAATTAAATGTCAGTAGTAATATCTATATATTAAGGGTTAGGATTAGGATTAGCCTTTATTGTCTTAGGTATCCAAGAAGCATCAGTGTCACAGCAACATACAATCTCTCCACATATGCACGCATAGTCAAAGTTACAGACAACATTCAACATCAATAACCACACCTGTGCCCTCTTGACAGTTCCCCAAGTAAAAGCCAAAGCAAATACACACACACCCAATTCATATCTTTCCACTCAGTAGTACTTCAGTGGTACTTGGTACCAACTCTGTAATTTCTGCCTGAAGGCATCAGCTCATACTTTGTGAAAGATGTGGTCTAGGTCACAGGTCATCTTAAGGCCCTGCTTTCTCACTGTCTCCTCAAATATCTCCTGAATTGAAGATGGGGGCAGTATACCAGTTATTTTTCCAGCACTTTTAATCAGGTTTTGGAGTTGTGATTTGAGTTTACCAGACAGGTTGCCAAACCATGTAGCGATGCTGTAGCAAATAATCAATTCAGTGGTTATTAAACACGCTGTACATGTTTGTAGTCGTGTTTGAGCTGTAATGTTAAATGGTGTGTATGTGTGCAGACCAGCAGCGGCCCTGGCTCCTGCGGCAGGTGGAGATCGACACACACTTCCTCTGTAGGCTCAATGTATTGGACTACAGTCTTCTCCTGGCCCATCAGCCCTTACACCACGATGAGCGTCACCAGAGTCTTTCCTTTGCAAGTCTCATCATGAGAACCAAAAAGTCAGTGTCTTTAACTTGTTTTCCTGACATTTGGCTTCCGCCACTACACAACCCTTTCCTGGTACTCATGACTGGCCTGTGATGCTATTTTCAATTACCTTTTCATTTACAGTGCAATTAAACTATAATCTGTACCAGTTTGTCAGTGCATACCATTGTAGTGGGGAAAAAATAAAGTAGTCGTTCAGTGGAAAAATAACCAATAGCTATTTATTGTTTAAATGACTCATCAAATAACATAACAAAGAGTCTACAGTCATGCACTCTGTGAGGCTGTACTTAGGCATAGGGGTGCTTTAAGTTAAATTATTTGTTGACTGGTCAGCGGAAACTAACCACAGCTGTGCGTTGTTACTGTACTATAATATATGGTTGGGCTGATGGCTGACAGTCATCAGGATGTTGATCTTGGCATTGTGATCACACATACATATATACAACAATTCCAGTATCATCATAAATCCAGCCTTTAAAACATAAATATTTGCATCTAAAGTACCACAAATATTTCAAATAATGATTAGCCAAACACCTGCACTAAAGGTTATTCAAGACACGTGGCAGACACCCCAAGTCAAGGCGAAGGGGTTTGGAGACAAAGAGGAGAAAGTCCTCATTCTGGCCTCTACTTCTAAACTAGGAGGCAATACCTGCAGTAGTATACTGAACTATCACTTGGTGCCTCCTTGTGGAAAGTAGGGAATATAAACTTGCAGTTTCCAACAGCCACCCCCAGATTTGTGCAGCAAATAATGTTTTATACAACTTTATTCATCTGTGATTTCAGGGAATGGGATTAATCTGGAAACTGGGAGTATGTATTCTCAACCCTGAATAATAACCTTAGCATGGTGAACCTTTCCATCCTTTCCAGGCTAGGTTTCAGTTATCCTTCCAATGGGCCATGATGCTTGAGGATATTTGGGGTCAACTATCATCTCAACTTGATCTGATTCCAAGTTTGTCTTGTAAGTCTCCCATTTTTTCCTGGTGTAAAGGATTGGATCCCGTATAACTGGATTTTGTCATGGTCAAGGGTCTTCTCTCTCCAAAGTCCCCCTCCCACTCAGATCATCCCAGCCACTGTACTTGGACCTTGACTCCATCTATGCCACTTTGAAAGCTTTTGGGAGTGTTTTACCCTGTTTTATGTCATCAACTGGATTATTCTTTAAGTCAGCATATATTCAGCTCTTCATGCCAGTCACCCTGAATATCAGCTATTTTTGTGCCAACATCTTGTAGTGACAGGACTAAAATGTTATCCATGCTAGGACTGTTATGGAATCTGACCATAGGGTCATTGACTGTAGTTGAATTGTGAGCGAGGAACTGAGAATGTTAGCCAGCTGGGTACCAGATAGGGCTGCACATAGTTCAACACAAGGAATAGATAGCTGGCTGTACGAGATCTAACCATAATGAGGCTAATGTGGGTGTGGTGTGCATCTCTCCAACCTCAGTGGATGAACTCAGTCACTCGATGCTGGACCCAATTAATATTTCACCCTCGGATACCAATTTTCATTGCATATGCAGTGAAATGTTACATTGTAGAGGCCAGGTATGATAAAGAAGAGGAGCTGAAACACAATCAAGCTGAGGCCAACAAAACATGGCAGACTACAGTAATGAAAGGAACTGATTTTGATTGGTGTTATTTTAGCCAAGCCATTGAAATATAAAAAATGTTAAACGAATTATGCAGTAATCTTAAATGATTATGAATTCAAAATACTCTCTCCCACTCTGATTCGTATGGCACCATTTTCACCCATGCTTCAAAGTTAAACTTGGTACTGGCTCTGATCTTTAAAACCACCTTGTGAGCAGTCCATCCAGGAAGTGCAGAGCACCTGCACAGTAAGGTGCAGATGTTCTGTGGGAGCCAGTCAAATTTAAGGTCACAACACATCAGTTTATTTATGCTCAGCTATCCCACATTCCACCTCAGAACAAAGTATGCAGACTCACTCACGACTGAAAAGTCTGCAGCAGTTCTGATCACAGCATTAGTGCACACTGCAGGATGGACAAATTGTGTTTGAGATGTTACTCACCATGCCATATTGGTGCTAACCATAGCTAGTCAGTTCCTGCTCAGTCTCCAAACATGTGCTGGCTCCTTCACACTCAGGAGTGAGTCCATGGCCACTTCTCTGCATGCAGATCTTGTACCTCAGCTGGGGGAGGCGATAGTTGTGATTGGTGATTGAAAATCCCCTACAGACATTGTACAGTGCAGTAATTGGGTGTGGTGGAAAGCAGACAGAGCCAGTGGGGATATGTGAAATGACACTGAATCTGACTACCTTGTCCCAATTTTGTTTGTTGACTTACAGGGGGATGAGCTGGTTGTAGGCATCAATCTGCTTGAACCAGTCATCATCTGTTACAGGTGCTACAGCAGCGTTAGCTGAAGGATGTATATTTATAGTGTAGCTGCAGCACAGAGCATGGTATGGTTCAACAAAAGTACAGGACGTTGATATGGGGGTGAAAATGGTCATTTGGAAGTGAAGTCAGATGTCTTCTTCAGAAAAGGGACATATTTGAAACAGAAGGAAGTGGTGCATTTCTGAAACAAAGGTGAACTGATATATGTCTGCACTTTTCCATTACACTAGGTACACAAGGTTTTGCTACTGCCTCTGGTACAACTGTCTTCATGCCTCCTCAGGTTGACCCTTTTGAGTCATTGAAATTTTTTTTCAATAATTCATCTGGATTTAGGGAACAAACATCCAGTGTCAGAGTTATAGAATGAATTTTAGTTGCAAGTTATCCACTTGCACCCCAAAGTCTCCTCCCAATGGGATGTGCCTGGAAAACCTCCAAAGGGAGGTGCCCAGGACACATCCTAATCAGATGGCTGAACCACCTCAGCTGGCTCCTTTCGATGCTAATCAGCAGCAACTCCAAGCCTCTCCCAGATGTCTGAACTCCTCACCCTATCTCTAAGGCTGAGCTCTGCCACCCTGCAGAGGAAACTCATTTCAGCCTCTTGAATCCGTGATCTCGTCCTTTGGTCACTACCCACAGTTCATGACCACAAGTGAGGGTTGGAATGTAGATCAACTGGTAAATCCTCTTCACCACAACGGTCCAGTATAACATCTTTCAATCTCCCACCTCTCCTTATTCTCACTTATGAACAAGGCCCCAAGATCCTTGAACTCCCTCACTTGAGGCAGCAACCCTCCCCCCACCCGGAAGGAACAGCCCACCGTTTTCCGACAGAGAACCATGGACTCAGACTTGGAGATACTGACTCTCCCGACCGCTTTGCATTTGGCTGCTAACCGCCCCAGTGTGCGCTGGAGGTCTTAATCTCATGAAGGCAACAGAACCACATAATCTGTAAAAAGCAGCAATGCTATCCTGAGGTAGGTTCCCAAACCAGACACACTCCTCACCCCGGCTGCACCATGAAATCAAATTGGCAGAGTCCAACACCCATGGAAAACATATCTGCCTTTGTGCAAAGGATGCAGACACAGCTCCCACATTGATTATATAAGGACCTGATGGCTCACTTCAATGGCCCTGGTACCCCATAATTCTCCAATTCCACAAAACACATGTAGACTGGGTGGTCATACTCCCACTCACATTCCTGCAGGGGTAAAGAGCTTGTTCACTGTTCCATGGACAGGACAGAATCCACATTGTTCCTTCTGAATATGCAGTTCAACAATCACTTGGTGCCTCCTTTCCAGCAGCCTGATGTAAACTTTCCCAGGGAGGCTGAGTAGTGTGATGCCCTGATAATTGAAGCACCCTCTGGTCCTGCTTTCTGAGAATGGGAACCACCACTCCAGTCTGCCACTCCATTGGTACTGTTCCCGACCTCCTTGCAACATTGAAGAGGCGTGTCAGCCAAGACAACCCCACAATATTCAGAGTCTTCAGTATCTCAGGGCAAATCTCATCCATGCCAGGTTGCTTGCCACTAAAAAGCTTATCTCTGCCAGGGATATTGATGGGGCTTCAGACTCTGCCTCATCCACAGAAGACATCTTGGCAGAGTTTCAACAATATCCCCAGTCTAGGTCAGCAGTTCTCCTCCCCAGCTAACCACAGCCTGAGCCAAGCCCTGCTTTCCCACTGAATGGTTTGCCAGAATTTCCCTTAGGCCACCCGAAAGTCCTTCTCCATAGCCTCCCCGAACTCCTCCCACATCTGAGTTTTTGCTTTTATGACTGTATAAGCCCTCCTGGCCCCCCAGCTTCATGGCCTCCCTCACTGTTGGTGTCCACCAAACGGATTCTCAGATTGCCACCTCGACAGGCCCTGAAGACCTTTCCCCCCACACCTCCTTCAAGGATCATTTCAGTGCAGGCCTCTGCTTCATGCAGACCTCATGCAGGTCAGAGGCTTTGTTTATACATTTGTGGTAGGGTGATGAGGAAGAGATGGAGTTTTGAGGATTTTATATCTAGGTATGAAAAGATGAAGGACCCTGGGAGACGGTGCTCAATGGCTCTCCTTTGTCAATGGAACAAAAGATGCCATTTTGTCCCATCTTCCATTTTGAATGGACTGAAGCTCTACAGACCCCCTTTTGGTGTCAGAATTCCTCCCAATGTATGAGCATGATGTATAGTCCATAGTTAAGAATTCATTTGTCAGTCCATTTAAGTTGTAACATTAAACTGGGCATTTTGTCCATACTGTCAATCTTGGCTAAGCAAGGACAGATTGCAAACTAAATCCAGATAAACAACAATAATGATGACATAGTATAAAATGAATGTTGTTGGTCATGTTGATATTTTAAGTTGGGAGAGAGTGGCACCTAGTGTGATAAGGTTTGACATGTCCAACATTGTATGTAATGTTCTAAGCTTGTTGGAAAGGGCATTTGTAAGATTAGCTCTATAAGATCATAATAGTGTTTTTATCTAACAAAACCGTACCAAGGAGTTGATCCAAGTGTACTTGCTGTGGCGTTGAATCAGAATTTTGGCTTTTTGCAACAATTACTGAAATTAGAATTTTCCACTGTTGCTAACAAGCTCAAGTTTGCCTGTGTAACTGCAAGAAAAGTAAGATGCTCTGAGCTAGCATCTGTCTCACTGTCAGTACTGTGAGGAGCTCTTGTGCTTTCAGTTTTTTTTTTTTTACAGGTGGCTTCGAGATGTGGGTAGCAGGAGGCAGAGAGGTACTCAGAATCACTGTCACTGCCTAATGGGTAATGACCATCTTCTAAACCATGGTCATCTTTGCCATGGATGAAGATTTTGCAAGAACAAGAAGGTGGAGTTTTCTTCCAAGCCTGGTGCATTTCTGCCCTGAAGCAGAGAAACAGTAGAGGGGAATTCTTCTATAAGGGCTTGACAGAGCTCTTTGTAGTCATTTCTGACACTGGGAGATAGTGACTGTATAAACCTATACACAGCTTCAGAGTTTGTCTTCCACACAAGTTTAACTTTTTCCCTTTGGGTTGCATGGGGCAAGTCAATTAAGTTGCAGTCTAATTATCAAAATGTTCAGCGTTCTTAGCTATAAGCTCACCTAAAAGCGGGGGGGCCTGTGAGGTCCTTTCGGATGAAGGCAACTCTCGGCCATTATGGGCATGTACATCATATACTAATGTTCTCTCTGGTTGAGAGGCAAGGACTGAACACCTGTCATGACTTTCATGGTAATGCAGAGAGGAGGGCTGCTGGAAGTGGCTGAGAAGAACAAGGAGCAGAATATCTATTGTCTATTGTCTGTATCATAGAGATGAGAAGTCAGGTGGCTGTGACTTCATTGTCTCGGTGGAGGTCATGGAGCTGACTTCACTGCTAATGACATAGGGTCAGTTGGGAGGAGTTTGTGAGTCTGACGAGATGAGGAGATTAAAGTGAGGCAGTGGGCAAAACTCTCAACCTATAGAGCTAGAACAGTGAAACCTTTGACACTGAAAGTAAATTTGGCATTGAAAACAAAACCTGAACTGAAAAAGAAAACACTGGCAATAAAATGTTTGTATTGTAGAAATTGTATTGGCACTGAAACAAGTATTGCCACTAGAAAAAATATTCACTGAAAAATAAAACAAAAGCATCAAAAGATTAGTTTTACCATCTTATAATCTTCTTCTATTTAGATTTTTTTGCATTATAATGTATAGATTTTTCTCTTCATGTCTGTCGCCTTTCTTTTTTTTAAATAATGTCAGTATTTCTTTCAATGTCACTGGTTTTCAGTTTCAACTTTTTGTCACTTTTTTGTGTGAAGCGGAGGGGCAAGGAGTGCCCAATCTATATATAAGCTACATATCATTTGTGTTCTCCGCTGCGTTGTGTGTCTTCACTGTCTTCACTCCACTGTCTTCACAGCATTGAACTCCAGGTTGTTTTTACTGTACCACGAGGCCGGCTCTACGCAGGGGCAAGAGTGGGCAGCGCCCCCTCAAATAAATGTCTTGCCCCCTCAAACCAAAATTTTAGAAGTTGAGAAAGCACATTTTTACTATACTCACAAAATTAATACATTACAAGTTGACAAAATTATCTGCAGTAGCGGAAAAAAACACCGAAAAGGGACACGAAGACGATATAGTATCAGCTTCTTCTCATCTCTCTGTCCCTCCGCTGTGTGTGTATTCACAGGCTGGTCAGCGCACACACACACTCCTCCCCTCAGTCCTCAGTAAACATCCAATCACTGTTAGCATGCAAATGAGCCAAGGCGTAGCTGGACATTGTGGTGTCAGGTTTCAGCACGGCATTCTGTTCTATATCTGTTGTGTTTTCTAAATTAGTTTGAGAAGTTTTTTTTTATTATTATTCATAAGACTACTTTTCAGTTTTATAAATATTGATTATTGTGTGTGAAGTCTTATTTTAGGTTAAAATTTATTTGAGAATTAAGCCATCCAGTTAAGATATATGTTATGTTGTTGGTTGATAAAATCTGGATGAAGGATATTTTATTTTATTTTATTCTATTTTATTTTTATTTTTCAGTTTTCCCCCTTGAGGGATTGCCACCTTATTGTGGTCAGGGGGTTTGCGTGCCTCAGTGACCTTAAGAGCTATACCAGCAGGAGCTTAGTTTTCAGGTGGGACACCCAAGTTGGACAGGTCTGAAGGTAGAGGCCTGACTAAGTGCATTCCACTTCTCTAGGCTGGGGTTGGACACATAGCTAACAACCCAATTCAATGAAGAGAACATGTTACTATAAGCACAGGGGAAAAAAAGTGCTGGAGCATGATGTGTACATATGATGCCCCCTTCACATTTCTGACTGCCCCCTCATATATGCCTGCCTACAACCAGCCCTGCTGTACCACATGACCAGCTGGTCAATCTCCCTCCTGTAAGCAGACTCATGCCCCCCAGAGATGAACCCAATGAGGGTGGTGTCATCAGCGAACTTCTGGAGTTTGACAGACTGGTGACAGGAGGTGCTGTTGGTGTTCAGGGAGAAGAGTAGAGGGGAGAGAACACAGCCTTGAGGGGAGCCAGTGCTGATGGTCTGAGAGTCAGAGATGTGTTTTCCCAGCTTCACATGCTGCCTCCTGTCCGACAGGAAGTCTGTGATCCACCTGCAGATGGAGTCAGGCACGCTCAGCTGGGAGAGTTTGTCCTGTAGCAGTGCTGGAATGATGGTGTTAAAGGTGGGGCTGAAGTCCACAAACAGGATCCTGGGGAGTCCAGGTGCTGCAGGATGAAGTGGAGGGCCATGTTGACTGCATTGTCTACAGACCTGTTGGCTCTGTAGGCAAACTGCAGGGGGTCCGGGAGTGGGTCAGTGATGGATTTGAGGTGGGACAGCACAAGGCGCTCAGATGACTTCATTACCACAGAGGTCAGGGTGACGGGTCTGTAGTTGTTAAGTCCTGTGATCCTTGGTTTTTTGGGGACAGGGATGACGGTGGAGGCCTTGAAGCAGGCTGGCACATGGCATGTCTCCAGTGAGGTGTTAAAGATGTCTGTGAACACTGGAGACAGCTGATCAGTGCAGTGCTTCAGGGTGGATGAAGAGACTGAGTCTGGCCCAGCTGCCTTGTGAGGGTTCTGTCTCTTAAAAAGTCTGTTGATGTCTCTCTCCAGGATGGAGAGGGAGACTTTGGGCTTGCAGTTAGTGATCTGCCTGAGCCCTCTCCAGACAGAAGCAGAGTCACCTACTGAGAACTGGTGTAGTTTCCTAGAGTACAGGCATTTGGCTTCTTTCACCACCTTGCTGAACCTGTACTTTGACTCCCTCAACCTGTCTCTGTCCCCATTCCTAAACGCTTTCTCCTTCTCCAGCCTTAGCTGTCTGAGTTTGGCTGTGAACCAGAGTTTGTCATTGTTGTAACTCAGCCTGGTGTGTGTGTGTGTGTGTGTTATAAGCATTGCTTATGGTGGTGTAACAGTGATCCAGAATGTTCTCCTTTCTGGTTGGGCATTTAATTAACTCACCAAGGACAATAACTAAGGAGTCCGGGTTTGTCCACTCCACACACAGAATCTGGTCAGCAATCTGTGGGGTCAAGTGCTGAGGGGTGTGCATGATGATGCTGGCCACCGGGGGGCATGACTGACATATGTTACTGTTTAAGTGAAAGAAGTGTGTTTTGACCAAGGTCACAAATAGTAATGTCAGTAGGCTACTGCATCACTGGAGTTAGTTTAGGTGGATTTTTGGTCAGCAGGGGATGCTAATAAATCAGTTGGTGTTTTGGTTGTTACTACAAAAAACAGAGACACATTTCAAAAGAAACAAAAACAAAATAGAGACAAAGGGAAAAAGGCATATTTAAAGAGAATATTGAATGTGTGTGTGTGTGTATACACACACTTTTTCTTTTATATCTTTCATCTGTAGTCAGATGAGTACGCCCTTGTTACTTTCACTGATTCTTCTGAGGGTTTGCTTCTCTCACTGGAAGTTATGCCATGAGTCATAAAATGATTTTATATATATTAATATTTTAATCCAGTTTGATCTGTTGTGCTGATAAATTGATGTATAATTTAATCTAGTAGCCTGTAAACAAGACGAATCAGTGAGCTCATGTTTATTCACTCTTGTAGATGGGTTTGACCCCTCTCCAGTTCAGACAGTTTTCCATCCGTTCTGAGACAGGTCAGGCAAATCACAACCATTTAAAATAGGGCAGGTTTGATACAGTGACTGGAAGAGGAGAGTGGAAGACGAAAAGAAGGATTTTGGCCTGCTTGGAAATAAAAAAATAAAATGAACTGAGAGGTTCCAGACTCATTGCAGAAATGTGATTTTGCCTATGTAGGCAAAATTGTGACACATGCTTATTCTCTTCCCTGTGACTGTCGTTTTAGATCTGTGAATCCAGGCTACAGCCCTGTTCATACAGGCACAGCTGCTGTCCCTGGGGAAGTGCCAGAAGATGATTCCATCTTACTTTTATCTGAAATGGACAGCAGGTGTTTGAAGCAACCACAAGAAGCAGATGCATCAAGTGGAAGCACTCCTCAAATGTGCCAAAAGCATGCTGGGCCAGACAGTGATGCAACTGAGCTTCCTGACTTCAGGGCCCAAAACCGCCGTTTACTACCTAACTTAAAGAATCCTCTGCATGTCATTGATGGGCCTGAGCAGCGTTACTTCATTGGCATCATTGACATTTTCACAGTTTACAGTTTTAAGAAGAGGCTTGAGCACTGGTGGAAAAGGCTGAGACATCCAGGCCGGTCTTTCTCTACTGTCAGTCCACAGACTTACTGCCTCAGGCTGTGTGAGTGGGTACAGGACCATACTAAATAGGCCATGGATGAGGGATGGAGACTTACCACCAACTCTCACTGAGCATGTCCAAACAACCAAATGGTCAACTGAAGTCCACACACATGCACATACATGAAACAAGTTTACCTGCTGTTCCATGGTTCAGATCCTTTCATCTTTCCACATGCTCAAACACAAGCCTGACCTCTATGGTGTTGTATTTTTGTCTCATTTCTGAGTGTCCAGTAAACCCTTTGAGCAAAGAAAAATGTTTTCTACATTTTATATTTTGTAGAGAAATTATTATCATGCAATACAATGAGACCAATGATGCACAAACACAAAATCTGCTCTGCACTCACTACATTTATTTGCATGTTTCCTTTCTGCAGAAGACATGTCCTACATAGCCCTTTCTGTAAAAGAGCTGAATAAACAAACCAAACTGCAATTGTGTTTAAACCCACTTTGTGCCAGAATTAGTTACCATTCCCCTATAGGGCAGTCAAAACTGTCAAAACTTACAGACAGCAATTTGATTAAAATTTCAGCATACTGTAACACTTTTTTAGTAGGTAGTTTACTTAAATACTGTGATAAAAAAAACATGCCACATGCGACACATCATAAAGAGGATAGGGAAGCCTCTTGTTTCTGATGTGCCTTCATAACAGAAAAACTTAGCATTTCAATGTAAATGTTTGCCTGCATGTGCTTCCAAACCCTATTTCATTGTCATTTTCTTTACAGGGTTTAATAAATATTGTACTTCTACCTTTTTTGCATTGCAAAGGCAATGTAAGCACACATGGTCCGTAAGTTTGATTGTAGTTTAATATATATTTTTTTCCCATTTTTTCCATTAGTGTTCACATAAAGGTAGCTATATGTTTTTAAAATAAAGAAGTAAATAACTCAATAAACCACAGGGCGCAAAAAAGGCAAAAGGTGTCCCGATAGGAAATGGTTCTTGTTAGAGCGGTTGAGACTTCAATTTCTCCTCTTCTTTCTTGGGAGACAGCATTTCTTCATTCTGAGGTTATCAAGCGTCCACAAGCAGTGATAAGGGGATTTTCACACACTGCCCGCAATTACATCACCTACAATAGGCACAAGGATTCCCTTCGGCTATGTACTTTCCATACATCCTGATTGTTGATGAACATTAGAATTTGACAAACAGCATGCAGTGTTCAGCATGGTCAAATTATGTCTGACGGATAGAGGTTCCAAGTCTCTACGACCTTCCGTTATGGAGTTATAGTCCAAAATGTCCCACCATAGGGAATGAATGGGGTGGTCAGGGAGTGAAATTTCCAACACTCTTATGGTAAATGGTAAATGGACTGTACTTATATAGCGCTTTTCTAGTCTTTTCGACCACTCAAAGCGCTTCACACTACAGATCACATTCACCCCATTCACACACATTCATACAGCACATGTATATACAAAGTGCTTTTTCTATACAGTCACACACATTCACACCCCGATGCACACACATCGGAGGCAATTTGGGGTTCAGTATCTTGCCCAACCTCCTGAGCCACAGCTGCCCCCTGGGCACATGGGTGTCCCAGGGGAAGTGTTTAGGTGCGCGTTCAGGTCATTTGGAGTCAATTGATAGTGGTTTGTTGGATATAGTTTGGGCAAGTAGGTGGCACTAAAGTCATGGATATTGCCCAAAGGTTGGTATCAGCATGTTGGTATAAACAGAATAAAGGTAAGTTGTGTGAGTTTGGTTGAGTTTAGGCACCATCAAGGGAGTGGTTAAGGTTAGTATAAAGGTATGGTTCAGGTATATAATAACAAGCAAGTAACTGTACTTAAGTGGAACTAAAGTCACCTATCTAAGTAACAGCTGAAATAACACAGCAGGTATGTGATAGGAAGCAAGTATAACCAGAATGAAGGTAAATAGTGGGATTCTTCGGTTTGACCTCTGTGATTCTTTGGGGTGTCTATATGGGCGTCCACCCAGCAAAGCATACCAAAGAGGATAAAGTTCTCCTTGATGGAGCCACACCCCAAAGAATGACAGAGGTACACAAGCCCCCATACCACGCCAAGGCAGAATCCATATGGGGCAATGTTTTTTGTTTGTTATGGTTTATTTATTTAAAAATATATATATGGGGGGGGGGGTTGGAAGCCAAGAGTACAGGAAACAATGAAAAGTAGAAAACTAGAAAACAACACTTTAAACATGTAATTGGATCAAACTATATACATTTCTCACAATACAAGAAACAAACCATAAAGAGGTAACATGACACAAGGAAGTATTTACATGCACTTTTGTTTTTTACTAAGAGCTTTAAGCTTGTAGTTGAAAGCCTTGTAGCTCCTGCATGCATTTTTTTTTCCAGACAGGCTTTCTGGAATTGTTTGTATCCCTTTAAATGTGAGAGCTTGGGATCTGGGTTGATCATGGCCTCTTCCTCCTTGAATCAGCACTTAGAAGTGTTGAATGGAAGTCAGGTTTCAGAGGAGTGGACTGGTGGTCTGAGATGGTCCTGCTCCTCTACTTCCTGCACATCTTCATCAGGTTGGTCATCCTCAGGTCTGTCTGGATTTTCAGGGGAATTAAGAAAGGAGATGGATCTTGATTTTGATGTGAGACGATAGGGGATGTCTTGATGAAGTAAAAATGGTCATGTTGAAGATATTGGGAAGAATGAATTTTCCCAAGATCTGTAACTTTTGGAGCTGTACTTGGGTCATTCCAGCCAAGCTAATTTCTTTGAGAACATCATTGAGATACTTGAAGTCCACAAAGTCTCCATTTTGTATCATTCCAATGGCAGACGTGAAGGTGAGCACCTTAAGGAGCTCGGGGTCATTAAGGACAGGAGGGATATGGCATCCCATGGTCCTTGTATTTGTTGAGGTTGGGGTTAGGGTTAGGCACAAACCCTGAGAGGTTAGGATTTAGAAAAGATACAGGGAAAGGCTTCCAGAAGCCAATCCAAACACGGTTAGGGATAGGCACAAACCCTGAGAGGTTTGGGTTAGGGAAAGGTCCGGCGAAGGTCTCCAGAATCCACCCAGCAGATCCAGTGATAAAAAATCAAGACCTGGTGAACAAACTCTAAACAAATTTAATTTGTAATTCTCTGTAACTTAGTTCCTATATTGAGGTTTAATTTGTAAATTGAAGTTTAAATGGCATATTTCATTGTCTTGAGGTCCTGAAATGTTGCACAAAATTGGTTTTAAGTTCTATTCATCATGTTTTGTGATTTTAAGATGTTTGAAAATCTGTGTGTGTGTGTGTGTAAGAGAGAGAGAGAGAGAGATAGAGAGAGAGGGGCTGGTAAGAAGGTGGGAGCACTCCAGCAAATCAGACCCCCAACCTGATTGGGATGGGGGGGGCAGAGAAAGAGGAGGAAGAGTGTCACGAGGGAAGTGGGGTGACGGAACACCCCACAGCCCTGGGTCCCGGAAGTACACTCAAAAAGCACAGAGAGGAACAGGGAGTATAGTGGACGCCGAGCGCACCACTGGGACCCTGGATGACCCAGGTTCTCCCTGAATGAGGATATAGCGAAGGGTGACGTGGGAGCGCCAAGCCACACTAGATCTCCAGCCCAAGACCAGATGGGAAGAAGATGGAGAGAGACAGACAGAGAGGGAGAGAGTGTCGGAGAACAGGTATAGGAAGTGGGGGGGATCGTCACGCGTCACCACAACCCCTGCCCGATTAGGCGTAACCCGTATCTCCCACTCCCCCCAAGGAGAGATCAGAGATCCCCCCCAGGGGAGGGAGAGGGAGAAAGAGAGAGTATAAAGAGGATTTGAAGGAGATGCACTTGTGTCTCAAGAGAACCTGGACTGTCCGATGGCACAGGCTGGGTTATGGTTATTAGAATATCTCTTTGACCCTCCCCATTTCGTCCGCCGACTCAACGGTTTGGTGTGGAGAGCCAAAGGTAATGCACGGGCCGACGCATATCGCTACTAGGAACTCCGCACAGTGTGCATCTCTACATGAGGGAAGAAATGTGTTGTAGTTAGTAAGTCGAGTCTTGTCGTTAAAAGAATTTCAGGACACATCATCAGTAGTGGACCCCAGGATCATTGGGTGTTTCGGCCATTATCACTAGACACCCTCACCCGAGGGGTTAGGGTTAGGGTTAGGGTAAGTCTTATCCTGGGTTTTTGGCGAATAGCTTTGTCTGTGGTGGTCGCAGAGTCATGAGACCCACATGCTCCCCCACTAATTCTACGATGGGCTTTCCAATGGCACCAGCCACGAGTCTCTCTGAGCTTGCGTTACTGAGATACGCTCTGTACGCTCTCTGAGCCTCATATATGGGTGCGGCCTTAGCGAAAATTCACTCTGGCTGAGGGATAGGGGGTTTTAGCCTGAAGTTCCAGTGGGTGCACTTGAGTTATAGTATAGTTATAGTTCTTTCACCCAAAGTCTTTTTCCCAAATTGTCATTCAACAAAAAGATTGCAAAAAAGTTGAAAAAGTGCTGTACATTAATTGACCACAAAATGGCGACTATAGACCATTCTTTTGTAGGTGAGGAAAACTGCAAAATGACTTGTCAGCAAGGCCAATTGGTGTACTTCATACCATAGTGCCATACTTAGAGTTGTGAGTGAAATAATATGGCCACATTATACATTCCCAAACATTTCTAAGAATATTTGATAGTGAAAAGGAGGAGGAGAGTGATCTGTACTTTTGTCTTAAAAGACAAAGGTAAAGGGAGAAGATGCAGAAAGAGAGATCATCAGCTGCTGATTTACAATAACAATTGTTTTCGTGCCTGGACTGGATACTGCCAATGTTCCTGACCTTACAGGACAATGCTCAAAGCTTTCCATACTGTGGCCTGTTAGCAAACTTTTCCCACATGTTAATTGATTTCAGACAAACAAGTTATGGCTAAAACACTTTTCTTGTGGTAGTGATTTTCATATGTGATAGCCATGGTAGTGGATTCCACATGCGATAGTTGTGGTCTGTGCACGGCTCCATTGCCGAGACACAGCCGTGGGCAACCCCTGGAATCACATATGAATCCACTGGCAATAGCCAAGTCCCATGGCTTGGAGTTCAGCTGGGCCACCTTGTGGGAGTAATAATAATAACAATAATAAAAGGGAATTTATTGTCCAAACCCAAGGGCTTAATTTTGAACTACTGTTCACTACTACTACTTTTTTTTTTTTTTACTTTTTATTTTTCATTTTTCCACAAAACAAAACATTCACTGACATAGGACCTTATGAATTGAAATACAAGTAAATAAAATGCAATAAAAATACCACAAAGAGAGATCACACAGAGAATAAATATTTGTACCAAAGGGAATAACAGCAGTACAATATCAAACTTAGAGATACATGACAGTCTTATAATAACCCATATTCCTCCATTAGTCCTCCAAATAGAGAGTAATACAATTCCATCTTTGTTCAAAAGTGTCCATTTTCAGTTGTAGACTTGCAGTCATTCGCTCCATTGTGTAAACCCTTTTCAATCTCTGTACCCACTGAGTTATGGTTATTAGTTTTGGGTCCTTCCAGTTAACAGTTATCATTTTCTTAGCAATCAGTAAAAGTATCCGTAACATATATCTTTGATCTGAACTATATGTCTCCTGAGGTATAGCTCCCAGCAGAAATATCAGTGGGTCCAATGGGGAATTCACTTGTAAGATCTTATCAGTTTCTTCCTTGACTCTCTTCCACAATTCTTGGATTACTGGGCAGTCCCAAAAAATATGAGAATGATCTCCAATGTTTCCACATTTTCTCCAGCACAGTTCCACATTAGGTTCTTTCACATACATTGAAATTATGAATGGTGTATTCAAATACCTCATTTTTAATTTCCAGTCAAATTCTCTCCATAGCTGGCTATTAAGTCCTTTATGACAATTTATACACAGCTCTTCCCATACATTATCTGTAATTATAACATTTAATTCCAGTTCCCATTTCCCTTAATACTTTCAGTATTTTGCAGAGTATCATTTATAAGCCTTTTATATATATGTGAAACATATTTTTTGATTGGGAGGTGTTTTTCCGCCAGAATAATAAAATAATCCTCAATATTGTTTGGGTTTTTACTAAGCAAGTCCCATTCCTTATGATTTGTTATATAGTGTCTTATTTGAAAATATCTATACAGGTCATTGGAAGGAAGTTGACATTGCTCCTGAAGCTGGGTAAATGATTTGAACTCTGTTCCACTGAATAATGAGTTGATTGACCTTTATCCGCCCATCTTTTAAACCCACTATCCCACACTGAGGGAGGAAATTCCATGTTACCCACTATCGGCATGGCCCTTGATACAGATAATGGGCCTCCAAACTTTTTTCTAATTATTGTCCAAACCGAGTATGTTTTATCCATTTATTTTTCAATTTTAGCATTATTAACAGATTTCATATTAATAAAGGGCAGTGTTGATAAAGGTATACCCTTAGCTGTACTCTGTTCAATCTGAACCCACCCAGTTTCCTGATCATTTTTAATCCATGCCATAACTGCATTTAACTGTGCCGCCCAATAATAATATTTGAGATTTGGAAGGCCTAGACCCCCCTTTTCCTTTGGCAGAAGAATAATTTTAAGTCTTATCCTGGGTCTCTTTCTCTGCCAAATAAATTTAGAAATTAGTTTATCCAACATATTAAAGGTCACTGTCTCAACTCTTCCAAGCAAAGAGAGGGGAAGGACCTCCCATCTTGTTATATCATTTTGTATTTGTCTGATTAGCTTATTATATTAACATCATATAATTGTGTGGAGTTTGCAGTGAGAACAATTCCCAGGTACCTACATCCCTGTTTGGACTAGTGGAAGGAGACATTTTCATTCAGCTGTATAGGCCAATTCCCTGATATCATCATTGCCTCTGATTTGTTTTCATTAATTTTGTATCCTGAGACCGAACTGTATTTGTGCATCAGAACAACAACCATTAACCCTAACTTTTGACCTAGGATTTTTATAGAGTGTATTAATCCAAGTAGCAAATGTTTCTCCAAATCCCATTTCTAACAGTGTTTGTTCCAGGAATAGCCAATCAACCCTATCAAATGCTTTCTCAGCATCCAGGCTGAGAAGCATTGAAGGTGTTCTGTCATTTGCTGCAATTGACTGTAAATTTAGCACTCTCCTTATATTATTCGTTCCATTACGGCCTATAATAAATCCTGTTTGATCTGGTTTTATCAATTTCTTTGTATAATTCTGAATTCTAGTGGCTAGGATCAAAGTTAAAATTTTATAGTCTACACATAGGAGGCTTATCGGGCGATAACTAGAACACTGTATGGGGTCTTTTCCTTCTTTTTGTTGGACTGCAATAATTGCTTCTGACCATGACTTTGGAGGATCTCCTGAGTTTAATGTATAATTATATACTTTGCATAGTATAGGGGCAAGCTAATTTACAAAAATTGTATAGTATTCCCCACTAAATCCATCCATTCCCGGTGATTTGTTATTTTTTAATTTAGTAATAGTTTCTCTTATTTCAGCTTCTGTGATAGGCTCTACTAGTTTAGTTGCCTCCACATTTGACAATTTAGTCATTTTGAGAGGTTTCAAGAACTCACTAATATTTTCTTTCTTTCATTCTTGTACCTCAGCCTTATATAGCTGTTCGTAATATTTTGCAAATGCATTTGATATTTCCCTAGGATGAGTCTCAGCAAGGTTGGTTTCTGGATTTCTGATCTTAGCAACTATACGGTTGGATTGGGCCTTCCGGAGCTGAAAGGCTGCTAGTGTCACAGCCTGTCTCATCCCCTGTCTGCTGCTGGCCTTATTAACAGCTCCACCCTTCGGGGCTGCACCTGTGTCACATCCCCTATCCACTGCTAGCCTTATTAACAGCTCCGCCTTTTGGGCTGGTACCTGTGCCCTATTTAAGCTCCCCCCTTTCCTACCTCCGGTGCCAGTTTGTCTTGTGTCATGTACCAGCATCCTAGTGTTCTCTTGTTGTTTGTGCTTCCCGGTTTTTTGGACTTTATCTTTTGTTGTTTGACCTGCCCTTTGCCTGTCGTTTTTGTACCTCTGCCTGAATTCTCCTCTGGTGCCAATAAACATCTGGTCTACCTCACGTTCCGTGTCTGTGGTCGTACATTTGGGTCCTACCTGCTCAGTCCTGACAGCTAGCTTTATTACCCATTCGTAATATTTTCTGCTTATGTACCTGACGCTTCCTTCTGCCTTATGTGTTAGTACCTCATCTAATTGTTGTTTAGTTTCCCTAAGCTTTTTAAGTATATCTTCTTTTCTAAATTGTTTGTTCTTTCTCTAATCTTTTTGTTTCATTTTCCAATTTTTGCTGTTTCATAAGCCTCTGTTTCTTTATTCTAGAGCCAATAGAAATAATCTTCCCACGTATTGTGGCCTTACTTGCATCCCATACTACTGAACGAGAGACAATACCATCATCGTTTATTGCAAAGTATTCGGTTAAAGCAACTTGTATTTCTTGTTTAACTTGAGTATCTGTCGGTAATGAAACATTTAACCTCCAGTACTTGAAATGGTCATTTAGCTATATCAATTTTCATAACAACTGGGCTGTGGTTGGAAATAGTGATTGGTTCAATTGTGGTTTCTTTTACTCGATATAAGTCTTTTTTTTTTTTTTTTTTTTGACATGCAGAAAAAAATCTATCATTGTGTAACTTCCATGCATTTGGGACATAAAAGTAAAATCCCTGTCTTTTGGATGAAAATGTCGCCAAACATCCATCAACCCCAACTCTGTCATCATGCTTGATAGGCTTTTAGACATCTTGGACTGAGGTCTTATTATAACTGGTAGTCGGTCTAATTTTTTGTTCAAAATTCAGTTATGATCTCCAGTATGATTCCTTCTCCTTTATCTGCCACTAGGCTTGCAATCTTTTTAAAGAAGGGCAGTCTTCATTTGGAGCATATAGATTTAAAATGGTTATCTTTGTGCCTCCAATCGTTCCAGTGATCATGACAAATCTGCCTTCCTCGTCTTGGATTATTTTTTTTCATTATTATTATAAACAGACTTGTTAAACAGAATAGCCACTCCTCTTTTCTTCCCCCCCTCTACATGATGCACCATAGACCTGCTCAACCCACTCTTTTTAATTTAAGGTGTTCTATCTCAGGTAAATGCGTTTCTTGAAGTAGAGCTACAGAGCAATGTAATTTCTTTAATTTCCCAAATATTTTTTTCCTCTTAATTGGGTTATTAATTCCTCTTACATTGTAACTAATAAAATTCAAGTAAGTCATTATCTCTGTGTGACGTTATGTGTTCCCCTTTTTTGTTTAAACAAATCTATTATTTAGATTTGCTTTACTTGTATGCACTTGAATAAACTTTGGTCCATAACATATGTCAGCGAGAACAGAAACCTAACCTTAATAACGTAGAACAGAACTTCCACATTTCCAGTTGTCCACATTAATTTAACTGTGGTCGACCCCCGTTGGTAATGGGACAGAGGGGTGTGACCTACCCTCTCTGTGGGAACAATGCTCAGTACGAGAGCAACCAATTTTACACTAGTGTGTAAGAAAGGTCTACGTGAGTGTAGTCCACTCATGCTATCCCTAAATACAGCATCCGTCAGAACTTTGTAAAACATATATACATTTGTGACATTTAACTATCCAAAGTTACTCACATTTGTATCATAACAGTGTTTATGACGTTCATTATTCTTGAGGTTGACATCCCCTTTTCCTTTCAGTTCAGTTAATAAACTTCTTCTAGGCTATCTTGATATGTGGAGTTGGTTCAGGTGTGTCCTTGCAAAAGAGCCTTAAGATCCAATGTTGACAACGCCGTGTCTCTCTTTCTCGTTGTGCTGCTCCCCCAGCCTTCCTTCAGCTCATCTTCAATGTGCTCTCTTTCTCCAGAGCGCACCTCAACTCCTAGCTCCTTCAGCAGCGGTGCGGCACTCATTAGTGTCACGAAGATCTTATCCCCGGTCTTCAATCTTATTTTCAGTTGTGCTGGATACAGGCATTTTGCCTGTATTTCCTTATTTTTAAGTTGTTTGATAACTTCGTGAACTTTTGCTCTTTTCTTTTGTAAATCAGGAGAGTAGTCTTGGTCAAAAAAAATCCTTTTATCTTGGAAGAAGACTTGTTTCTGGCTCCATGCTTGCCGTATGACCTCATCTTTTACCGCTGCGTCGAGGTATCTCACTATTATCGACCTGGGAGGTGCCGCTGAATCCTTAGGTTTAGGTCCGAGTGATCGGTGCACCCTCTCAATCGATGTCCATTTCTGGTGATAGTTTCAATGTCTCTCGGAGCAGCCCTTTCACAAATCCAGTTGTATCACTGCCCTCGCTTCCTTCTGGAATCTGAAAAATCCTTATGTCGTTTCGTCTCAGTCTGTTTTGGAGATCCTCACACTTTGCTGAGAGGTCTATATATCACGGTTAATCAGGTATCACAGCGCTCTCTGGTGTCGCATGACTGTGTCTTCAACCGCACTAGCTCTGCCTATTTGTCCCATGCGTTCTTCATGTTTAGCCATTTGGTCTTTTATATCTGTAACTGCTTGCTCCAGTTGTCCAAGGGACATTTTAGTTTGGTTATGCCCTTCTTGATTTTCTTGGCGTTTTTTTTTTTTTTTTTTTTAACTCTTCCAGTAGCATTAGCGTTGATTGACTCTCGCTGCTAACTGAGGTGTCTAAGCTAACGTTAGCTAGACTCGATGGTCTCCATGCCTCTTCTTCCTTTTCTTTCTAGCTACCTTTGTTGAGAGTTCTTTGTCTTGCATTCATAGTCATTGTGTAGCCTGCAGATTTACTGATATCTGAACGTCTATTACCGATACTTGTCACTTTTTTTGGTTTTTGGAGCTCCGTTTCTATCCTGCCATGCCTTCCATGATGTCACGGGAAGTCCTTTGAACTACTGTTTTTATTGTTTATTTGCAGTTAATGTTTGCATCACAACAGATGATACAGGACAAGAAAAATGGTAAAATGCTATGATATGTATTATGGATGCATGAATATGAGAGAAAGAGAGAGAGAGAGATTTGCACGTGTTGCACTGTAGCAGATTTGCTCGTGTTTTGCAGGTAGCAGATATAAGCACCAACCACCTCATAATTTGTCATTTCACTGCAGTCATTTCAAGTGGTTGCATCAACTGTTGAAGGTTTGTGTAGTGGATTATTTTTGAATTTTTATAGACGATGGCAGAACAACCAGAGGAAACCATCTCTGACAACCTTACACTCCAAAACCCTCAAACTGATGATGATGGGGAAACCAGCATTTGTTCTCTCAGCGAGGAGGATATGGATGAGGTGGACTGTTCCAAAGCCAAAGCTGCATTTTCTGAATTCAAGAAAATTAGACTGACACCAATTAATCGACCCAGTGTACCACTGCCACAAACCTCAACAATGGATGATGAAGACTCGGTTGATCCTGAAACAAAAGCTCTAAATCAAAAACTCGATGCGGTGAAGAAAATCCGACTGACACCAATTAAAAAGCCAAGAAGCCTTCTACCAAGTCCCAGCCCACCACCCTCTTCAAGCGCAGATGACCAGATGGATGTGGACAGTGGGCATGATGTGGTGCCACCCAGCTCCACTCTTTCATGCTCAGACAGCATCAGCGACCCTCTGTCTCCACCACCCCAGACCCCAGCGAGAACTGATGAAAATGTAAGGGGTGCGGGTTCGGTTGAAAGCACTGGAAAGCATTGGAGGCAAGAAGAGAAAGCCTTCATTGACCAAGATCCAACAAAATCGCACATGACTGCCTTTCAAGAGTACATAAACAAGTGCTCACAAAATAATATATTTTTCCCACTGAATAAACTTGTTGTTTTAGTCAATGCCCATATGGGGGCCAGTAATTAGCAGAATTTCACTCTGGGACCCTAAGCAGCAGAGCTGGCATAGAACAGGCTCCATATATGAAGATGCCTGTTTGAGAGGGAGACATTCACACCTGAGTCGGTTGCGTGACTCAGAGTTATCGGTCATACATAGCATTTAACACATTTCCTTGTCTTACGTCCCCACCTAGTCTGAAGTCTGAAGTGCTGCATTATTGCCATCATTATTCAATGTTTAATTCAGTGAATTCTCACACAGGCATGACATAGGCCTAGGCTACAGGGGGAAACAAACAACAAACAGCAAATGTTTTGTAACATTGTAAGACATAATACACAGGGACGGACTGGGAGCAAACTTTCCTTTTTCATGGAAAGAAGAGTTCATGTCATATGTTGCACGTCACAGCTATGGCTGTAGCCAGAGTTTCAGAAGTACTGAGATCCATTTGAAGAATTTTTTTATTGTATTCAAAAAGAGCATTTAACCCGGTCTACATAGCCAAAACACAGAAGACATTTGGTTAATACAGTAATATGGCCTTCATACCACCTTCAGAGGTTGGATTATGGTCCTCCTATGATGAAACATTTACAGTTAGTAGTTAGGTAAGGGACACAACACTTGCATGAGTAGTTAAGTCAATCTGAATTACTTTGGTCAGTGGTGGGTTTCACCTGTGGTAGTCAATGTTTGCATCACAACAGTAGAAACAGGACAAGAAAAATGGTAACATAGACTGTGTGCATAAATGAGGGAGTGCACTTGGTTTGTGGCAAATAACTTTGGCTGGGGTGGTGACAGTCATGAAACCACCACTCACCCCTGCTAATTCGATGATGGGCTTTCCAGCGCTCCAACGCTCATCTGGTGACCATATATGATTCTGGTTCTAGTGTGTTTTCACTCTGGGCCCCCTTGTGGCAGTGCCAGGCTTGACACTCGCAAAGACTGTGTCTTGGTCAAAAGGCAATTCATTTCTTTGAGAATGAGGACAGATATTGTTGTGTATATACATGTTTCAGCACAGTCGCCTACCTGGTGGAATTACTTTGCAAGACTTCTATTCTAAGATCCATAAATGAAATTATGTCACCGAATTCAAATCTCAAGGGGCAATCAGAATCAGTTTTATTAACTCTCTATAAATTCAACAAATAGACAAACACTAGTATCCATCCAATAGACAAATACAGAGACATATACTTTATAATAGAGACAACTATGTCCATATAGGCAGCTATCTACATAATATACAAAAGGGTGATAATATTCAGACAAAGACAAAGTAGAGTGACATAATATTTAAGACACGTAGAGTGGGATGTGTCTTAATACTTTGATAATAGTAAAATTAGCTGAACATTCTTTTGAAATAGTGTCTTTATTATTTATTTACAGTCAAAATTTACATGACCACAGAATAAACAGGACAAGAAAAATAAAATTAATAATCAGATGGATCGGTCAGGATTTCAAACCTCCATAATATCTTCAAATTCCTGAAGATTTATTGTTCCAAACTTGGGCTAAAGTGTAGAAACACAGAACACTGATTTGAAAAATGCTCTAGTAAATAATATGTGAATAGTGAATTCATAACACCTGCACAGTCTCTGTGTCAATGTGTTTGATTTTTATCAGCCACCTGATTTAAATTGCATTCCCGTATATCATCTTGAGACAGAGAAAGAATCAAGTCCAAACTCTCATCGAAAAGAGCATTTAACCTGGTCTATATAGCGGAAACACAGAAGACATTTGGTTAATACAGTAATATGGCCTACATACCACCTTCACAGAGGTGGGATTATGGTCCTCCTATGATCAAACATTTACAGTTAAGCAATTTACATTTTGTCTCTGTGTGAAAGTGTTTCATGTATCGGTTTGAATGAACAATGAATGATTTGAATGAACAATGGAACTCTACATGAGCATATCATATATGAGTCCTCATTCCAAAAGCCTTTACTGTGAAGCACATATGGTTAGTGGCTACTTTTCACATATGGTGATGTAAACTCTACATATATACCATGCACAGTGGCAGATCTTTGTATTTCTGCTTTTCACACAACTTCATCCCACTTTAAGATATCCTGTCACTATTTTACATTGGAGGTGGCTAAGGTTGGAGGATTATAGATTGAGGATGATGGCAGACCCCAGTGCCTCACCCGAAACCTCTAATGTGCCTGAAGAGGAGAGAACCAGTGGTCAATCAGCAAACATATTGGAAATCGACGAGCTGAATCTGATACTGTTGTCCAGTGCACCCAGGAAAACCTCTAACATGCAGGAAAGGAAAAGGACCAGCGCTGAATCTGAAAATATCCCTGACACTAAAAGGCTGAGAGTGATATCAAGACCCATCCCACCACCCACAGATGATGACCAGTTGGGTGAGTCCTGTGCACAGGAAGTGGACCAACCCAGCGCGTGGCGCTTGAGAATAGCAAAGCCCTTCTGACAGAGTTTGAAAAGTGTCATGATGTTGTGGATTTTCTACATACTGATATTCGCATCCCAATTCACTCTATTACTGTCTCTGATCCCCACTGCCTTGACTACAAATTTGATTTGGATGGGATAATGATTCAGATGAAACAAATGATGGGCATCCTGTTGAACATTTTCTATATAAATTTTCCACATTTGGATTATGTGCACTTGATGCAGCAATACAACTACTTAAAAAAGCATATGCCCCTTTCCAAGTGCACAGCAAAGGGCCTCCGTGCACTTAAAAATTCAGTTGGCTACAAATTGGGCCACGTGGATGGGGGGGAGGGGGGGGACACTGTGTGCTGTCCCCACCAGTCTACAGATGCAGATGCCAGATTGGAAGATCCTAAGCTGTATGGTCAGATGGCTGCAGAACTGTTGAAGTCTGTGACTGTTGAGTTCCAAAAACTGGCTTAATTCCCTGCCACTGGAAGAGATGTGTCGCCCCACTATTCAAAAACAGGGAGCAACAAACATGGGCAGTTTCAGAGTCCTGAGGCAGGATCAAATGTTTATTCTCAAGCTATTGGATGAGGCTGTGGAGAGGGTAAACTCCTGTACCTTTCTCAAAGTAGTTGCCACCCTTGGGCAGTTTGGCCAGCAAGATGGAGATGGGGTGGATCTGACAGACGTGGTCAACCCGGACTGTGTGGACTCTGTTTCCTACCATCTGGCTGTTAAAATAATGGCAGCAGAGAAAGACATGCACCTTTTTCTTTTCATGTTTTGGTCTGCAGGAAATTACCGGTGTGAGAGGATCCTTGTTTTCAACACTGGGAATGCACGAGGCCTGCAATTTTCAATCAAACTTAGACACTTTATCTATGGATCTGAGCCAGGACATTACCAACATATTGTCCCCAAGTGGCTTGATTACATTTGTACAGCTGTACGCGGATACCCCACATTTTCACTACCGCCAGCCCTTTAAGCACCCGGTCAGCGGGGCTCTGGTAACCTGCAGGTTAAGCCATCCCAACCACCAGCCTGCAGTCATCTCCAGGGCAACCAAATACATAACGCACATGCAGGATTTAAACCATCGGCTGGTTTGCCAGGTAGGCTGCCGAATAGAGCAGGTTGTGAGGTTTGAGAGTGGTGAAATTCTTATATATTCTCTATATTTGTGGCAGAGGCTATTACATACTTCCCATCCTTCAAGTTCGTGGACACGAGAGGGACAAGGAGGATAAACTGGAATTTCAAAGACTGGGTCTATGTTCAACAAGATGGCCATGTTTCACAACTGTCAGTGGTAGCCTCCAACACCCTCAAGGTGTTGACTAAAATTGAACGCTGCTCACTTTGTTTTTCCAGGAACCTAGAACTATACAGGGCACACGGGATGCCGTGGATGACAAAGTCCTTGGAAAGACTTCCACAGGCAATGGCGGGGACTTCTACACACCTCAACACCTTGACATTCATATCATGCTTGGCAATAATCCAAAATGGGGGATTTGTGGACTTTGTAAACCTCAAACAATTACTCAATGACATGAGTCTTGGCGGGGTGTCCCAGAAAAATCTCCAGGATTATCAGATTTTGGGGAGATTCATAAATCCCAAGGTGAAAAATGTGACAACATGGAACCTCCCCCCAACAATCCCATACAGGATAGAACAGATAAGGTATCCCATCCCAAGTCTACAACCACCAGCCCAGGCAGTTGAGGACCTTGCCCAACCAGAAGATGATGTGCAGGCTGTTGAAGACCAGGATGATGCCAGACCGGTAGTGAGGTCACCTGCCACGTGCCTACCTGCAAACCATAAACGGCACTGGATAAAACCTGAGGGTTTGTGCATCAATACAAGTCCATCAAAAACACACGCTCAGGCCTTTCAGCTTTATCTTAAGACATGCTCTGAAAAAAGGATTCCTTCAAGAAGCTTTGAAGCGTTCAGACAAAGAAGGCAGCATCTGATGTCCTCATAAAACATTCATGTGCTGAGTTGGGTGTAGTATAGATGTTGGCTTATGTGTGGTCTGATTTGTGTTTGGGGAGTTCTTATGGGGAAAAAAACCCTCACATGCACTCATGTAATCTGTCCCAATCTGCTCTTTTTTAAAATAAGTGTTCAATTAGTGTTCAATACTTGTTTTCCCCACTGTATAAAGTTGTTGTTAAAAAATGAATTGTAGGCTGGACTATAAAAAAAAAAAAAAAAAAAATCCTAAAAACCATGTTGGTATTAGTCAGGGGGGCAAAACTGATATTGTAACTTATGCGGACACCTCAGGGTACAAGCAGACAACCTATCCAGTATTAATATTTGACACCTAAACATATGTTCTAGTCAGTTTAGAGAATGATTTTTGTCCATTTTATCACTGTAATGTAAAAGGTGGTAAAAACTGTACTATACTAGATCCAATGAAATCACATATGATTGCCTTGCAAGAGTACATAAAGAAGTGCTCACAATATACCTTCAAGAGGCTTTAATGCATTCAAATGCCAAAATAATTGTTCAAAAATATTTGTTCATAATTCTTTTCATTGTTCATAGTTGTAGGTTGTTCAAGGCTTATTTTTCCCACTGAATAAACTTGTTGTTAAAAAGAATATATTGTAGGCTCAGGCTTGTGTGTATATTTGGTGAGTTATTGGGGAGAAAAAAACAAATACAAACAAACAAAAATTAAAGCTGCGAGCAGCGTTGAACGGGCCCTCGCACCCGGCGCCCGTCAGGGCAGTGGCGACCGCGGAACCCCGGCAACCGCGGAGTCAATGCAGGTTGCAGGGCATGTTGTGATCATTTGAAAAAAGGTGTGATGGATCAAATGACAGGGTGAGACAATGAGTGGTCTCTCAAGGCATTTTAATTTGTTGAAAGAAGAATTACACATGGTAGCAGAAGTATGTGCATTGCAAAGTGTGTCCGTCTATTCTAGCACTAGACATAAAAGTATTTAACTGACGTAAATGGAGGCAGTAGAAATACAAGCAAATGATGTGTTCTGCTCGTAATGTCAACAGTGCACAACCATGATGTCGTCTGTCAAGTAAGCAGTTGAAACAGCTACCCAGCAGTGTTGCGTTGTTTTATATTGACAGTTTGACTCGTGGAGTTCCTGGTGAGCTGCACAGTTCGTGACAAGGGTCTGTAGAAAGATACACAAGAATTAGAGTTGTGTGTTTTGGTGAAAAGAGATGTTGTCATCCTGTGTAATCCCATGGATCCTTTATTGCCAAGCAGCGCCTGAACCCAGCAGCATTAGCAGTGTGAAATAGAAAGATGTAAGAGAGGCTATAGCTTACCAACAACAACTAAAGAACAATCACAAAAGATAGGTCATATGGCAAAAGACGACATGTCAGTTGTTATAGTTGATCGTGTTAGATAGTGTTAGTGTGCCGGCATACCTTGCAATTTGGGAAAGTTTTTGACATCATTGGAAGATGCGTACGCGGTGCTTAGAGCAGGCCCTTGTTACTGCAATAGGAGCATCATAGAGTACCTAGTGAGTGAGGAAGGCAACAGGCAATGTGCAGCCAGGTACAAGTGTAATGTGTGAACATAGAAGACACAGGCGAGATGTTATCAGTTGTTGAGAGATTAGTGTTAGGAATCGGTTTTAGTCTGACCCCTCCCCTTCAAGGTGGTGTCTCTGTGCCAATTGACACTAAGTACAACACAGCTTTCAGGTTCACAAGGGCACGCAAACCCCTCCACCACGTTAAGGTGGCGATTCTGGGAGGGGGACATGCAGATTATGCAATGCTGGAAATTCATGTGCAGCATAGCGCAAAACAGGTTGTTCACACAGGTGTGTCAAGGCATTAGTTCTATTACTGTGTGAGGGATAGGAACTCATAGGTGCCATGCAGGTTAAGAGAAGTCAAGGCTTCTTTTATCAGTAGGTGAAGGTGTTAGTGTTGTTAATGATAGCTGACTTATCTAGACAAAGCAAGCAGTAGCACATTTACAGCAAGTAATGTAGTTCAGTGATGGTTAGTGTCAGTGTATGGTAAGCAGGGACAGGCAAGGCAAGCAAACAAGCAGCAGGCGTGGCAAGGGCAAAGTGTCAGTAGTAAAGTATTTCATAGGCAGTGTAGCTTATACCTGGAAACATATATGTTCAGCACACATCTACCAGAAGGTTAGTAACTATATATTATTATTATATTACTTGTTATATATACACTTTTTACAGTATGTACACGGGAGCATGAGGAAGATTTCAATACAAAGGCGCACAGTGTGTCTTAGACGAGCAGCTTAGCATACCTGAAAGACATAGAGAGGGTGAGCGCATGTAATGGAAAAAGCAAATATCACACAGCTAGTCTAGAGCGTACCTGTAGTCCTGTGGGAAAATGCAGTTAGTTGGTAATGAGGTTGATATTGGGCTTTGTAGTTGCGCACGTTATTCCAGGGGGTTTGTGGTGCCAGCGGTGGCACGAGCTGTAAGTAGAGGAGCACTTGTTGCGGTTTGTTTCAACCTGCCTTGTGCCTCAGAGTGATTGATTGTAAGAGAGCGTAGCACTACCTGTGTTGTTTTACTGCATGTTTTTACTTATCAATATCATCAACTTATCACAAGCCAGAAAACACTTGCAGCTAGCCATTATACTTTGTTAGGGAGTATGAAGCGTGTAAATATAAAAAAACATCAACGTACCCTGTTTACACTGCGTACGATGATCGAATAAACCACTCGTCAACTTCTCCGCAGGATACGCTGTGAAGTTATCTCAGTCCAACTCCTTTCTTTGTCGTACTTGAAGAAGATTTGGTCACTGTAATGAAGGTCACAGGATGCAAGTTCGGCGCTCAGGTAAGCAGAAATGCGCAATAGGTTGTTCAACAACCAAGTGAACTACGATGTCGGTCAACTGCACAATTTGTTTCCTGTCGGTGGGCGTCAGTACATTAGCATATTCAGAGTCTATTGGCTGTGGCCACAATAAATGATGTAATTGGCTAACACCTGGTGAGTCCCTCCCTGCAGCTACTGCCGTTAATTCTAAACACATTTTGGTGTGTTTTATTTTTCACCGCCAGAGGTCTCCCTTTAGCCACCTTTATAGCTAAAAATTACTTCCTATCATAGTCCCCTATCGTTGTAGTATGAAATCGGCTTGCATGTGCAAACCAAAGGTTAAGGATATTACTATTTGCATCTGTCTCGGTAAACCACGCAATATGATACCCAATAATGTTGTATAAAATAAGTCAAATGTATATGTCAATTATCAGTAGACAGTATCTTTTTCACCGATTTCTTTCAATGTCTGCTTACACACACTTTGATATCATGGACAGAAGAGGCATGTGTGCTATGTGGCATGAGGGGGAGCATATTTTTACGGTCTATGGCAGCGTACTTTTATTAACACATGTCCCACATACACACTATATTATGTGCCAACTCTCTTGATGGCATCAACGTACCAAGACAAACCTATTATTTTCATATCCTGTTACTATTAAATTAGACAAAACACTCTTTCCCGTAATTCTGTTTGCCTCACACACACACATTCCGCGTCCCGATTTACTGTTATTGTTCAGTCATTTCTGATAACTCTTCTGATTAATTGTATAACGAAATTTTCCATAACACCTCAACATTTAAAACAGTACGTGCTGTAACTGGTTTCCATAGAGTTCCTGTGCTCTCATCCTAAACAGACTGAACTTTATTTTGAAAAGGTTATTTTGTGGTTGTTTACGCTACACTGCTCTGTCACTGCTGCGACTTTTACAAAACAATAGCGCCTTGTGTAAAGATGTGCGAACCGCTGCCTTCGACCACCAAAACCCGCACACATTCCATTAATTCATATTCTAATGTCGGCACATTTAGAACGAGACGCTGTACAACGACCGGCAATTGGCGTATTCCTCTAGACAGGTGATAGGCCCAGCCCCCCCTTGCTCGCTGTCTGATGGCCCTGAGACATTATTTGCCATCTGAAATTGCGCTACTTGCTCTCTCACAAAAGCACGATGAATAACATAGTGCGCCGCTTCCATAATTTCTCATAATTGTTCCCATATTTGTGGTTTATTTTCGCATGTGCAAAATATAGGTTGATATTTCGTTTAAATACTAAAACCGCAGAACAATAAAACTGATTAAAATTGACTAGATACTTCATAAACTGGAACAAAAAATAGGCATGCACTATTACCCCACAGCTACAACTGACTTGATTTATCCACTTCATTCTAGAATAACCACACTTGTTTCCTAGAAGTATTCTCAATTGTCTTTCTTAATACTATAACTGTTTTTTGTATTCATTTTGTCATTCCCTCTTTTCATTTTCATTAGCATAATAACCTGCTAGAGCTCCTCTTCTACAATAGCACAACTATTTACAGTTTGACGCAACCGCAATTTCTTTTCCAATTGTGTCCTGGTTAATTTTTGCCACTTTTTAAACTAAACATATGCCACTATAACATCTTAAAACAAGTGAGAAACAGTAGCACATCTCATCTGTGTGTCTCAACTGATCACTGGACTTATGGATATCTCATACATGTTCTAATACTACTTACTTCTTTTAATAAAATGAGCACATGCTGGAATACTGGACATATTTCGGGCCTAGGTTTGCATTTATTCTACATAAGAGCACTAAACATATAGATACCATACGACCATCATTTGCATGTGTACATGTCAGGAGGCTGCGGCCACACCTACAGCAATTGACCTCCTATATATGATTGCATTGTCATTCATTAGAGTTACTCTTCTTTGGCGTTTCACCCTGCCGCTGTGTGACATCATGGACTGTACAGGTAAGACAACGGTGCGACTATATAACATTAGCTTGTACTCTTAACTCTAACCCACCAGAGAATATCTAGTTGGGATAACTTTGTACTCATCAAACTTTTGTGTTTATGGCGTGATTCTACTACAGTGCTATCTACAATGGGCCACAGACGCTATGCCGTCACCAAAGGTAAACTTTCCACAATGCTATACATTTCATTGCATCTGTCATGTTACTGTGTGCACATTAGGTTAACACTCTGCCTTTACCTCTACAGGCATCAAAGTGTGTTTTCTCACCGACTCGATGTGCCGTGGCCTTCAAGACAGCATCGCCAATATCTCCGCCTTCGTTCATCCTGGCACATTCCTGTACAGAACCCTGACCCAACATCTGTATCACTTCAAGCATGTGACAACAGAGACTCTTGTTGTGATCAACATCGGCACTAATGACGTCGCCCGCGGACTGCCTCCTAGACTCTACGTGGAGCAAATGTGTGCATTAATCGAACGCATTCGCCGTGGTCGCACAGAGAAAGTCCACATCGCTGTCTGTGCTGTTTTACCGAGACCTGTGGATGACATACACACCAAGAAAACTGTCAAGCAATTCAACACAATGATGGAGCACTGTGTAAGAGACATTCCAAACGCTGTGTATGTGCGCACAAACGCCTTGTTTCTGTATGAAGGCAAGGTACTTGAGCATTTCTTTCGCAGAGATGGCTTACATCTCAATACCGCTGGGAAACAAAAACTATTTACCTACTTTAAGAAGTTTCTGTGGCATTTCTGTCGCCACAAATAGGTACTGATATCACAACACGCAACCTGTGAACATCGTATGTGTCATGTCTCTCTATAATAAAGTCACTTACAACTTTCATGGTTTTTCTTTTGAATATAGACTTACATACATACCCTGCGCAGAGAGAAACCCTGTCACCTCCAGTAATTACACATGCTAGAGTAAGCACACACACACTTTGCCTTGACACTCTGTTACATATTTATCACTTACTTTTATAATGTCGGCACACTTTAGGGTGTACAACGACCGGGAATCATTGTAATAGCTCTGCACAGGTGAGAACGCCCCCACGCAGAGACAGTAATGTGCATGGGAAATAGTCCTACTTGCTCTCTCACAAAAACACAGCTCATAAGTTTTCTAATATTTGTTTTCCTTAATTGTGGTTTACTTTCGCATGTGGACAAACATACATATTATAATATCACATCTGAGGGCTAGATATGATTTCCTGTATAACTCAAGCCCATAGCAACTGAATTGTGACCTTTTCAAACACATTACAGGCCATACATTTTACAAAATACTATGACAGTTACCGCATTGGTTTAGTTAGTATCAATAAACTATTTCGCTATCATGACCTATTCCTAAAGCACATACTGACTTTCCTGCCGACTTAGTATTCATTCCCCTTTATTTTGAAAAGTTCATGTGCTGATTGATTACGCTACACTGTGCTGTCTCCGTCTTCTCTAAACAATGACCACTTGTGTAAAGATGTGCAAACGACTGTATGCGATCACCAAAACCACCATCAAGCACCCATTCCATTCATTCATATTTTAATGCCAGCACACTTAAGAAACAACGGAACGGTGTCAAACAACTGGCAATCACTGTATTGACTCTAAAACGGGTGAGAGCACCCCACCCCCTTTGATTGCTATCTGATGGCGCAGACACAGTAATTAGCATGGGAAATGGACCTTTGGCTTACATCAAAACACCACAGGGCACCAGAGTAGATTTGATTAGATACAGACTTGCTTTGCCCCATACGGAAGTTGTCGTTGACACTTCCCGCACACCTACATCACACTGGACTCTGCTGTCACAATGCAATGACAGCTCATTATAACAACCATTGTTGATACCACTGTATAGTCACTCAACTGTGGGTGCCACATCACACTGCCAGTTATGTCGCCTTGCCACATAACGCATTCACTTTCTGTAAAAACTAACAACACCGTTGTTGTACGTTTGTTGCGATCTGCATCATATTGCATCGAAATTGTGCACGTTAATACTGGAATAACAATATCCTTAATACAACCGTTTACCGCATTTTACAAAATTTGATGACTGCGTGTACTTTGCTTTATACTGAAACATATACATTCTCTCACTGCAGTTAAGCTATTTACTGTAACTGCTCTCAATTTTAGTGTTAATAGTGTTATTCTATCTATCAATATATCTGTTTGTCTCTGAAACTACCTAACTATGTATACATCTTTCTAAGTCCATCCATCTATCGACAGGTCTCTCGATCTACCTATATATTGATCAATCCATAGATCTATCTATCGATTTATGTATGTATATGTCATTATGCTATTTGACGACTAAACCTAACTGAGAAAAACAAAGCAGCGTTATACAGAAGAGTGAACCTCTACATATGACATGTCTATACTCTACTACTTTCCACAGATCATAAGTATTAAATTTATTACATGTTAAGTATGGACAATCATGCTGTGTCTTCACCTGTCTGTCACGTACAAATCCCTTCACAAACCATGATTCTCGGAAGAGTTACATGCAACTCGTTGCATGGCCCCGTTGGGCCCACGCAACTTGTTGCTCGGGCCCTAATTATATATCTTAGCAGAATTTCACCACCAGTTCACCAATATTGCCACAGGGTGGCAGTCTTGCACTATATGGCATATGCTGCATGAGAAATGCCCATATGTGGGCCTGTAATTAGCAGAATTTCACTCTGGGACCTTAAGCAGCAGAGCTGGCATAGAACAGGCTCCGTATATGAAGATGCCTGTTTGAGAGGGAGACATTCACACCTGAGTGGGTTGCGTGACTCAGAGTTATTCGTCATACATAGCATTTAACGTTCAAAAGAAACTTTCACCCTTGTGGTTTTAATTCGGACAATTTACCTAATGTCAAAGGCAGATGTTTTATCAGTTCACCGATTTCGTCACAGGCTGGCAGTCTTGCACTATGTGTCATAGGCACGAGCAAAGCCCTTATGTGGGCCTGTAATCTTTGGGAGGCAAAATGGAGGCACCAGACTCACAAAACTTGTTCACACTAATCATCGACCAGCAGTCATGTTCTTAAATAAATAGAAGTTGACAAAAGATTTGTGTGTGTGTGTGTGTTAACACTTTAGAAGAGTGGATGCTTTTAACGCATTAATAACACTTTATTCCTTTATAATGCATTACTATCTAGCTTTATGTCCTATATACAAGTCCAGTTATTAATGCAGACTAGAAGATGTCTAACATCTCATTCTCAGACAGAAATGACTGGAGTTACTGAAAGACAACCTTTTCTATCCAAACCGAAGAACTTTCTTTTGAACTTGTGTCTTTATTTACTTACAAATAATTAGAAATAGAAATAAGTCAATAAAAAAAAAAAAAAATACAATACACACGCATCGGCACATAAAAACATAATATACAAATAATAAAAATAAGATATAAGACAACGTACATATGAGTGGGATGTAAAGTGTAGAAGGTAATACTGAAAATTAATTGTGCAAGATGCAGATTGTGTAGGAGAAGTGGGTGAATGGTGATGATGATGATGATGATGATGAGGAGGAGCGGGAGGATCAGGACTGATCAGTCTGGATTTCAATGGCATTCACAAGGCCTGAACAGTCAAAAGAACATCTTTTCAGAGATGATTCACCTTCTAAAATAGAAGCCAGCAGGGCCTCTACCTCCTCTGACAAATCACACTGCTGTTTGGTCTGGTGAATTATATGAAGTTCAATCAGAAGTGAAAAGAAAAATTATGGTCCTCTCATGTCAAAACATTTACAATTATTGTTGTTAAAGTCAGTAACAAGGAGCAGATCCACAGGCCTGGAGACAACGCAGACTGTGCAGGGACATACAGGGAATGCACAGTTAGTTGATTACTACATTGATATTAACCTCTTGTGTTTGTTGGGATGTAAACAGTTCTTCAGCAGGGATGCCAATGAGATCCTGGCTGATATCTGCCAACGCTGTGAGATTCGTGGCCAGATTTGCATCTGGGGCTACATCAAACTCACTCTGCAGACAGGAAACACAGAGAATACATTGGTGAATAACATGGCATTCCTAACTCTGGAAGATTTGTGGCCTGTCTCCCAGACTACAGACAGAATTTGTGCAGCACCAAATTACAAGAGAAGAGCTGTGATTGAGGACAAGAGTGTTACAGTCATGTTCAGCACTGATAAGAAAAGCTTCAATCAATGATTGTAGCTGGGTTGTAATGTATTATATACATTTAAAAAAGAAGGAGAAAAGAAAAAACAAAAAACACACGCACAAAATGTCACAACTGAACTAGGACGTGAACCCAAATGCACAACTCAGACTCAAAGTACAAAATAAACAAATCTTTAATAGACAAAGTAACAACAGAAAATCACTCACAAGGAGGTAAACTCACTAGGTAAAGTACAAACAAAAGATCACTCACAAGGAGGCAAGATAATGAAACAAACAAGGCAAGACTAGGGATCAAAAAACTTGGCATAACAGGAACTCAAGGTGCAGGCTGGCTTGGCTCTCTTGAATGAACAGGACGAACTAGCACAGGACAAAGGGAAACACAGACTCTAAATAGACACAAGGTAAGGGGGAGCAGGTGGAGACAATCAGGGCGGGACAAGCAATCAGACAGGTGGGAAACACGTGAGGGGAAGAGGCAAGTGACCTGAAACGAGAGGAGAGTAAGATTTCAAAATAAAACAGGAAGACACAAGACAACATGAAGACAGGACAACACGACTGTGAGTTAACATAATTTCTTAAACATGACACACAAAAAAAAAAACAAACAAAAAAAAAAAAACATGAAAACGTAGAAAAGTGAAGCTAAAAATGAAGAATCTGTGGTGGGTGTTCCAGAGTATGGAAGTTTGATGGGAAACTCAGTTAATTGACGTGGTGGATTGGATACTCCTGTCTTGTGCCTGATGGCACGGGTGGGGGAAAAACATTCCAGGGAGGATGGTGCAGCGCTGGTAGTAGTTTTCCACCAAAGATCACAGTTGGTCTGCAGTGATCCTCTCCACAATCTTCCTGGCCCTGTTCAACTGCTCCCTCTCCTTTACCGAGCAGGTTTCCTTCGATATACTAATGGGATAGAACGGTGCCTCGTTAGGAAAAAAAACTTAAGGGGTGGAGAACAAAATGGAGTGGGGCTTTTTGAGGTCCTGAATTGCACTGTGTCAATGTTGTGCAAGTCAGAGCCTTGCGTAGCCAAAGTGATGTAAAAAATATCTGTTAAATGCCTGCATCAAGTACCCCCAGAAGAGCTCGGAGTAATATAGTTGTGTTGACTGGTGTTCTACATGTGTGTTGATTGGCATCCATGTGTCTGTTGCCAATTCCGTGTCTCAGTGATGCCATTCAATCTCAGGGGTTTTTTAAAGCCATTGTGGTCCGCAATGTGTTTTTAATTTATTTTATAATCATTTGACATAAACAATACTGTCATAATCCAAAATGTTTACACAAAACAATTTCACAGTGATCATTAACCAGTATTCATGTTTTAAGATATACAGAAGTTGACAAAAGGAGTGAGTGTGTGTCTGTGTGTATGTGTGTGTGTCTCTTATATTTCATCACTTTTCCTCTTCAACCTGAAGAGTGTTTTCCAGTGAGGAGTGCTTGGCATTCTCTTGTCCAGTGCACAAATACTTTACCGTGACTAAAAAACAAAGACACAAAAAGAACAAAACAAAATATGTTTTGTGTCATGTGTCAAAAAAAATAAATAGCTGGCTTACGTAAGGCAGTGAGGCAAGAAACATGCACCACACACACATGAATTTAGTTTATTTTCACCTGTCTAGGCCATGGTTCTCGAGGAGCAACAAGCACCACCATCTGCGCAACACTGGCATATTGTGCTGAAATAGTAGTTTGGTTCAGTGGCTCAATTTAGCACTGCATTACATTGAAATGTATGTTACGTAAAATCTGTGTAGCTATTTACTTACCACGGAATAATCAAATTGACCATCCAAGACCATGTAGAGGGCAGACTGAAGAAAGAAAGAAAATAGCATTAGCTTGCGATTGACATTTGTATGACTGTAACTGTAAATAATGATAACTGCATGGGGTAAACCTGTAGCAAGAAAAACAAGCAAACGAACAAACAAACAGCACAGCAGAACTTTATGACTTACCATCAGCATGAAAATGCCGCAGTTGTTTCCGAAGGGCTGCTTTGGAAAGCCCTGCAAGGACACGGCATCCTGAATACTCATCAGTGTGGCTAAGGTAAACTGTACACTACATTAGACCGTATGTCAATACCTTCAAGTCCCTGCCCGTCTTTTCCGTCCACTGGCCTTGATAAATGGTCTGGTTTACACTCCTGTCCATTTAAGAGAATAAAGTGTTAATAACAAGTAAATGAATCAGTTCGCCCTGTAATGCCAATTGCAGCATTTAAATCAGGCAAAATGGCGTACTACATTTACAGAGCCTGGAGAGAAGAAAAGGTTTACTTGTGTCACTACATTGTACACTCACATTTAGTCATCATTTAGTGTTATGTAAAATGAATGCACAAACTATTGAATATTTATCAATGCAAAAAAATCAACACAGTAACAGGGACAAGTCCAGTGGTCAAGGGAACGTTGCTTAAGAGACCTAAAAAGGGTCACTGGACCGCAACCTAAAACAAGTGTAAAGATCATAGGAACTTGACCAAATTAAATCAGATCTACAGTATCATGACAAATCAATGGCCAACCTTAGGACTGGCAGGTATCCTCCAAATCCTGACTTGCTCACAGACAACAATGGGTTGAGTAAGTACATTTCTTTGTGTGCTACGTTCATAACCTATGGAAGACAGCTTTTGCTTTCAGTGAAAAACCATACACCAAGGCATTTGCAGTTTCTTTTAACCTTATAAGCACGTCTTTGGTATGTGTCTACTGGCTCAATGCACTCTTGAAGAGTATGAAATGTAAAATGGTCAGTACTTACACACAGTTGAAAATGCCCCGGTACCCATAGGGGGAAGATGATGGTGTCTTTGCCATGAGCGTTGGCCTTAAAAGACAGTACAGGCAAGGTAAATATATTAGTCATGATGCATTATGTAAGTCTTCAGATAAAACATACTAGTGGACATACATACTTACTTACATTTAGATGGGCCATAGACCTGTTCTTCTGTTGCAACCAGGTAGGACACACATAGAGATCTTCAACATATATGTTCTTCCCCTGAAACAGCAGACCAATATTGACTTGCAACACAAATGTACATACACACTGGATACGTTATCAGGTATCCACAAAACAAGCCTGATCATTCATAATTCATAATCATAATTAAAAAAAACTTCTCAAACTAATTTAGAAAACACAACAGATACAGAACGCCGAACAGTGTCATGTAGTTTGTTGCCACTTTCACTCCAGTCTTAAGTTTGACAGCCACACTGCGCATCCATGGAGTGGCTTCTAAGCTGCCATTGCTCAGCTGAAGAGCTAATTATTACCAACAACAGATAAGAGAGACATATTAGACACCTTATGAACACTAATAAAGATTGAAACCACAAGTAATTTCAAGGGAGAATCCAACCTTCCCAATGGGTCATCGATTACAAAGAAGCCCTTGCTTTTGAGCCGGTTGATGAGGGCACGGAGGGGATCTTGGTCATTCATTAAGGATGCAACCTCATGGTACTCCCAACGTCTCCCCACTCTCATCCATTCTTTTTGGGATAATTTGGCCTTGGTCAACTCGGTCTTACGCTCTGCTTCTGTGTTGTCAAGTCAAGTCAAGTCAAATTTTATTTATATAGCACCAATAGTAGTAGTAGTAATAATAGTAATAATAATAATAATAGTAATAATTATTATTACAGCTAAAGGAATAATAATGACAAATGATGGTACATTAATAGCACTAACACTATCAATAACACTAGTAAATGTTTTAATTATTGTTGCATCATGGGTTGAGCTGGATCATGGGAGCAGCAGGAGACTCTCCAGCTCTGGAGGCAGAACCCTGCAGTGAGAGACAATAGCAGAGAGAGAGAGAGAAGCACAGCCTGGGCAGTAATGTGCTTGAGGGAAGAACACACAGTTAAAGTGATGCAGCGATATTAAGACAGTTGATAATAATCTCGTCGGCAGGACATCATGGACAACATTTACTAACTATTAATCTTAACTGATGCATTGAGACTGACCCAACCCGCCGAGGGAAAAATGGTATCCTGAAATAGGAACCAGAATATTGTGCTAGTTAAAAGTTAAGGCATAAAGATGAGTTTTTAGTTTGTTGTCCTTCATACAGGCCTTCTTAAGATGTTTTGACAAGTTTTCATGAGACTTCTTACATATCAGGCAGTAGACAATACGCCTATCAGGGGCCTCCCTTTAATAAATGCAGAAAAAAATGATTCACACTTACACATACATACATACACACACAGAGTTCATTGAAATAGTTATGGTATCAGTAGAATGTCCAATTCATTGAGCTTTGCTATCAAGAAATCTGCTGCCTTCATGTGGTGAACTTACATGGTAATGCTGCTTGAACAACACTTGTCAATCCAACCAAGGAATGCCAATCTTGATAAGTTATGTAGACCTTGAAAAGAAAAATTCATTACACTTTTACTAGCCATGTGTTCTATGCAGCTTGCTGGTTATCACTACATCAACATATAGTTTGCTGTCTTCAGAGCATGAATACACACCTGTCCAAAACAGTTTAAACATGGGTCAGTCTTTTCAGAACAATGAATACAACAGAAAAATAAACTATACTGAGTATGATACCCTTTATTGTACACAATTCCAATTTCCTTCAGCTTACTTCTTCTGGGAATTGTTCTTCCTAGTGCGCTCTGTGTCGAAAGGCCACCAGGTCACCACTGGATTCTCAACGAACATGTTCAGGTAGACTTTTATACTGTGGGAGTGAGCTTCATATGTGATAATCGTGGTAGTGGATTCCACATATGAAGTGATTCCACATATGATATGAGTGGTCTCCATATGTGATAGTTGTGGTAAAACTGTAAAATTGTAATAAAATTGTGAAATATGGTGGAAATAATGTGATAAGGTGAATAGAGAAAAACAACCAAATGGAAAATGCCTTTTAAACTGGGTGGTAAAATCAAATAAATAAATAAAAAGTTTAAAAAACCTCCGTCGTGCAGGACAGCAGGTGCGTAAGGGATATGGGGCTAGATTCCACATATGATGTGATTTCACATATGATAAGATGTCATGGCAGTGGTCTTCAGATTTGATATCTGTAGTAGCGGTCTCCATATGTGATAGTTAGGGGAACATGAGCTTTAGTGTCGTAGGTGACCGTGGTCGAATGGATCCGACCACATCAGGGTTAGGTTTTTGTCAAATTACAATGGCTCCCCCCACCTTAGCACTTCAACTGGGTGGTTTGGATTAGGGAAACCGAGGATTGGCATGGGCCAGCACCTGTTAGATTTTGCTGCAGAAGCTTTGGGGTATCCTCCTACTTGGAGGTAACTTGTATAGGTTTTGGGTAGATCATGTTTTTTTTTTTTGGGGGGGGGGTTAAGATGTGTTAAGAATATAATGATTCAACTTCATGCCAAGGGTCCATTCTTGGCCTGTTTAAAAATGTGTTAAAAGTATGTGTATGGGTTTTTGTTTGTTTTTTATTGATTAGATTATTGAGGCTTACTTTTGTCTCTTTTGTCACCTCATTAGAGCAAACTCAAGTTCCATGGATGCTGGCCCTAGTGAAAGAGAGATACCTCTGGAGAGAAAATACCAAAGAGTTGCCATCTCTGGAGAGGTGAGTATTCATTTACATTTATGCATTTAGCAGACGATTTTATCCAAAGCAATTTACAATAAGAGGACTACCATTTAAGTCACAACTGTATGAGGAGATCCCAGAGACCTCGCTCACGCCAGGTACAGCTCTCAGCCACGGCTCATGGACTATAAGCCAAACATTGGTGAGCAGTGACTCTGTAACTGTCACAAACTCTCAGAATGTGTGTGTTAATGAAGTAACAGTCACTCAACGCAAGTTTTCAAATTGCAGGCCTTTGATGCACCTGTAACAAGTCCTCCTGAAAACAGTTAGAATTACCCATATGAGAGTGTCGACCCCACCAACATGCCCTCTGGCATGGGCTATGGATGCAAGATGGTAGACAAGGTCATTCATGCGTACACAGAAAAGAGCATTATGGACATCTGAGAGTTTTTTTTACAGCTTCTTCCTCTGTCACTCTCAGCTACAAAATTCTGAATGCATTAGGATCACTGAAGCACGTTTGGCCATACATGTGTTTGATGTGACCATGCTGTTTTAATCATGTAATATATATATATATATATATATATATATATATATATATATATATATATATATCTGTCAGGAGCACAGAGCTGGCCCCTTCTTACCCAGATCTTCATGAATGTTATGATGACCCTCACATGTTCATTTTTTTGGAGGTAGCTTTCCAGGTACATACCATATTCATACCACCATAACAAACAGCCCCTCACACCTGAGGATGTTACATACTCACACATGTGCTGTCTGACATTTTGTGCCTAACAGGAAGTCCTTCTGTTATTGCCGCCTGCAGTACTTAAGTTCTATGTTCCAGATCCACATCTTGCTCAATGAGACAAAGGAACTCGCAGCTCAGAAGAAGGTTCCTCATCGAGACTTCTACAACATCTGCAAGGTGAGCCAGAGCTCAAGCCTATCACCGAAATGTCAAAACAAAGACAAGAGATCTTTTGCAAAGTCGTGAGAAAAACGAGACACTCTTTTAACAAAATACACAACACACAAAATACACCATTTTATTACAACAACAGGTATCAGTTCGCTGTGTTCATTTTCCAGGTGGGTACACACATCCATGCAGTGGCCTTCATGAACCAGAAGTACCTGCTCCGCTTCATCAAAAGAGCCCTGAAGAAGTACCCCGGGGAGATTGTGCATGTGGAGAGAGGCAGGGGACAGACGCCATACAGTAAGCAGGACTATGCTTAGATAAGTGCATCTCATAATGGCATCTTTGTTTAGTTTTCTTCACAGGACCAACGCCTGTGTGAGATCTTCATCAAAACTGATAACCACATTGAAGGCAAATATTTTGCACATATCATCAAGGTAATTCCAAGATATGTGCAATAAAACAAACTGCAAATTTACCAAATTACCAAATTTATATTGGTAAGTTATAAACACAGGTTTTAAAGTTTGAAAGTGTTTGCGTGGGGAAAAAAACACAGGAGATAAGCACTCTCTAGTGCAGGTAGACTAGGCTTGAGGCTTAGAGCAGTTTGCTTGTACGTGTAATGCTCACGCCCTGCTGATAAGATGTTGTCTCTGCACTACAGGAAGTGATGGCAAACCTGGAGGAGAGCACATATCAGAACGAAAAGCTGCACCTGTCCATCTATAGTCGTTCGAGGGACGAGTGGGACAAGCTAGCCAAGTCAAACATGGGGTCTATTCAGACAACGTCCGCTGGCTGGTTCAGGTGCCCCACTCCTTGTAAGTTTCAGGGGTTTTTTTTCTTATTAGCCAGACATTATAGACAGTATATGAGTATAGTATATACACTCTTTTGATCCTGTGGGGAAATTCCTTCTCTGAATTTATCCCATCCGTGAATTAGTGACACACAGCACAGAATGAACACACACACTAACCCAGAGCAGTGGCCTGCCTGCTTGCAGCGAGGTTAGGTGCTCAAAGGCACCTCAGCCATGGATGTAATCATGGGAGATGTAAGCAATGTTCAACCACTTCCATCCACCGCCCACATTTTTCCTACTGATTGGAGTTCCGAACAGTCCGCACCGGCCCCCCCTCCGGTTAGAAGTCCAAAGCCCTAGCCAGTAGGCCAC